>NC_133327.1:288675432-288777932 GCF_042186555.1 Aquarana catesbeiana | reverse complement strand
CTGTTCAACAGGGACATGTAATTACAATTCTCGATCTAATATTTCACAGCAGGGCCCATTCCTGCGCCCAACAAGAGTAACTGAGGGCTTACAGTGTTGTGGCATCACCACCGCAGGCCCAATTTTTCTGTCCCTGTTCAACAGGTGCTTGTAATTACAATTCTTGATATAATATTTCACAGCAGGGCTCGTTCCAGCACCCACCAAGAGTAACTGTGAGGACTTACAGTGTTGTGGCAACACCAACACCTAAGGCCCAATTTTTCTACCACTGTTCAACAATGGCATGTAATTACAATTCTTGATCTAATATTTCACAGCAGGGCCCATTCCTGCGCCCACCAAGAGTAACTGTGAGGGCTTACAGTGTTGTGGCAACACCAACACCTAAGGCCCCAATTTCTGCAGAGTATATAGGGCAGGCCCCTACTTTCAAACATCCAACTTACAAACGATTCCTACTTGCAAACGGAAGGAGTCAACAGGAAGTGAGATGAAATCTACCCCTAGGAAGGGAAATTCTCTCCTGTAAGAGTTAATATGGGAAAAACGTGTCTCCTCTTCACTGATGCTTTATCACCAATCCTTGTTTCACTAAAAACCCCAAATTTTTATAAACCATTTGTCATTGGGACAGAAAGTGAGGTGAAATCTTCTGAAGAGGTGCAGAGACAGCAAAACAAATGTTACAGGGGTGATAACCCTTCCCTATGTTTTCCAAAAGGCTTAAAAAATAGACTTTTTGGCTGTTGCTACACTTTTAAAATGTACCAGTTCAAAATTACAACAGAAAAATGGGGTTCCCCTAAATGGATTTTCCCGGCACTTGCACATAAATAGTATGTAGTAAAGGAGTACAAACTAATATAGGATAAAAAATATACTTTTATTTAATAAAGAATTTCATTTTTTTAAAAACATTGTGGACATCATAAGCAACAAAAACATAATATGATTGACATAGTACGTGTAAATCAGTCAACAGTGATGTTGTATACAGAAAAAATCTCTTTTTCAAGCCCGACGCGTTTCGGGGTACATAATATTTCAGTCCTTCAGGGGCATAATTGAAAAGAGTATAATAAATCAATCAATTATTGTATAAAGTTGTCAATGAATGTCTGTTTATAGGTTGAATGATCAATTGATCACCTACCTGAGAATGTTTCGTTGGTTACTCTGAGGAAAAGTTTAAAAGCCACATGAAAAGGCAAGGCGTGCTAAGAAAGATGGTAAACAAATGTATTTTTGTGGATACAGATGCTGTTCTTTGAATACTGTAATTTTAACTAGGTGTTGATGGATAAAAAGTTTCCACAAGGAGGTACAAGGTTTCACCTACCCCTGTCCCCCCCGGACGCGTGCAGGCCAGAGCGATATACTGGGGCCAAAAGAGGCAAACCTGTAAACAAAGAGTCAAATAAGTATCATAAATATAAGAACATTATATTGTGTTGACATTAAAAAAGTTAGGGAGCAGGCTAATGTAGAACATAATTTTCTTATATAATAGAGCAAATTTATTCCCAGTTTTTTATATGAAAACGTACCATTGTAAAATCAATACAAATATGAATATATGTAATTAATATGCAATCTTCATAGCTCTTTTACTAGCATTGAAACATTTGACACAATGGTACTGCCGCCATATAAGACTCTTTTGGAAAGTAACAAAGAAGTATATATATAACGAAGGTGAAGAAAACAGTCTAACTAGTCTATAGAAGTGGACCTGGTGCTGGACTAGCAGTGTGTTCAAATCCTGGATTACAGGAGACACTGATGTTTGAGTCTCAGAGGCAACAAAAAAAAGAGCAGCGAATAAGGATGTATGTTTATAGGTAAGGATTGCATGGGGAAAAGAGAGTAAAGCTGCATCCCAATTTTATACAACCAGAGGAATAGGTAAATACCTTAATTAATAGTGTATAGATTTGGCTGACCACGCATCCCAGCATCCGGCAGGTAGAGCGCCATAGCTGGGAATGAGTGGAGCTGGTTTATGTAATGGACGGGCTCCAATCAGCTGGCGCCGTAATCGCGCTCAGCTGTGTTATGAAGCCCGTCAGCTGGGAGATCTCAACAATGCCCCCTGAGATGGGGATGCGCGGCGCCGCCCCTGCCACACATGCGCAAGCGCAGTGACGTTGGGGCGAAGTCGCGCACACCCGTCCCACCGACACGGAAATGCCAATCCGGCGGACTGAGCATGTCCGCCGGAGTGGCAATATGGAGGCCCCATCGTATGTCAACCTGTACCTGGGGGAGTGGGAGAAAGCCTTCCTCTCTGATGAGGGCCTTACCCAATACACCAATCACATTTTGGGGTGGTATCGTTATATAGACGACATTTTTGTCGTCTGGGACGGCCCCCCGGATGTGCTCGAGCAGTGCATATCAAGAATTAACAAAAATGAGTTTAATTTAACATTTACAATGTCTTTCAACAAAAACCAGATAACCTTTTTAGACATAGAGATTTATAAAGATGAACAAGGTAAACTCTCCAGCAAGCTATTTAGAGAAACCACCGCAGGTAACACCATACTGAATGCTGCTAGTTTCCATCCTCAACCCCTCATTGATTCCATACCTTATTCACAATACATTAGAATTAAACGTAACTGTACAGATAATGAAACTTTTCTGAAGGAGGCAGCTGACCTACGAGACAGATTACTAGCACGAGGATATACACGCACATCCTTGAAAAAAGCCTTTAAAAAAGTAATGAATAGACCTAGGAAAATGCTTCTTCAAACGGCTAAACAACAAAAAGACATAAACCAACTAAGGATTATCACAACGTATAATCAGCAACATCGTCAAATTAGAAAAATAGTTTAAAAATATTGGCACTTGCTGGGCCTGGATCCGTCCTTGGGCCACCTAGTGCCAAATAAACCATACTTTACATTTAGGAGAGCTACATCCATTGGTGATAAAATCGTAAGTAGCGAGTTTAAGTCGACGAGAGCACACTGCAAGTACAAAAGGTACATTTGCATGTGGCTCTTGTCGTTACTGCGGATACATGTTGACACAAAAGAATCCCACCCTCCCCAATGGCAAAAAATTCTACCCAAAACATTTTGCAAACTGCAGAACTACTGGAGTGGTTTATCTACTCCAGTGCAACTGTGGTTGCTTTTATATAGGAAAGACAAAGTTAGAATTCTGGAGAAGAGCATATAGACACATTGTATCCATACAAACATCTGACCCTGATCTCCCTCTGGGTCGCCATGTATCTTTAGTACATGGGGGCAAGTTCCCCAGGATTAAATTCCTAATCCTGGATCGGGTACACCCCAGCCCCAGAGGGGGTGACTGGAATAAAATTCTACTCCAGAGAGAATTAAAATGGATTCATCTATTAAAAGCCACCCTGCCCCCAGGCCTGAACGAGGCCTTCTGTTTTAAACCATTCCTCGAAGGGCTTTAACTCTGGTGGAATGGAAAAATAAGCCATGGATATCAATAAATGTGTCTGCTCTTTCTATACCTTTCAATAAATAGGGGGTTAAGATGTCACCTGTTTCCTTTCTTTTCTTCCTTATATGTGCTATTCTCTTTCTATTCTTAGTACATAACAATAGAAGATATTTGTTGTTTATGCCATAATGATCGTATATACTGTAAACTCTTGATATGTCTGTTTTGTCACATACATGACCCCAAACAAGACAAATTACCCGAAACCCTGAAGGTAGATCTACCACTGGCATTAGACACCTTTATTTATTGATATGTTCGGGACTGACAGGTTGCACTGAGGTAAGGACTTCCCTCCCCCTTGTAGTTACCTTGGCCTGCATTGCTGGCATTTTAGTTTATGTCCAAACTACCTAGAAGGAATGAATTGCTAAATAGCACCAAAATATATGGGGTCATGTGTGAGCCTATGCAGACAACTCGGGAGTACTCTGTACAGGAACTATTTTTACTGTTAAATTATCTATTGTTAGTCTTAATATCTTGACTGAGCTTACAAATGTACTTTACACAGGAACTGGTTGTCTCCTTATCAGTATCAATTATATATAATGTAAGGTAGGAATCAATATGTACCCTGATATTTATATGGACCACTAGCCCTATGTCTGTTAGCCAGAAAGACCATTATATGATCATGTCTAGTAAGATCATTTGATGTAACCAATGAATGTAATGACTGTTATGCCTGTCTGTATTAAACAAAAATGAGCTTAAATGTAAAACATTTGAAATGTCAATGGACAACATATCATATTTAAGTCAATGTGACTATGCACGCTATCCCTTAGTTCTTTATTGACACTGTAAACCAGTCTTTGCCCACTGTAAGTTAATTTCCATATTAGGCACTGTTAAGTATATAATCACACTCAATCTTTGTGATTTCCTTTTGCTGTTCCTTTTTTTGACTTTGCAACATAAAGTATACAGAATTGAACGGTCTTTCTCGGGTGTTGCAATTACCAAAAAACATTACCAACAAGTTTCTCTAAAATGTACTAACATAATTTTGTTTTTCCATCTCGTTTGCCTTCTGTCTGCCCTTCCCGGGGTGTGTCTAGCCAGAGCGATTGCCCGGCACGGAAAGCCGCCCAGGATCTCCACCTGGGCGGCGCTTTGGGAGGTTACCATGGCGATCTAACATCCACGCCCACCACCTCCATATTTCCACTCCGGCGGACATGCTCAGTCCGCCGGACTGGCATTTCCGTGTCGGTGGGACGGGTGTGCGCGACGTCGCCCCAACGTCACTGCGCTTGCGCGGCAGGGGCGGCGCCGCGCATCCCCGTCTCAGGGGGCATTGTTGAGGTTTCCCAGCTGACGGGCTTCATAACACAGCTGAGCGCGATTACGGCACCAGCTGATTGGAGCCAGTCCATTACATAAATCAATCAATGCTAGTAAAAGAGCTATGAAGATTGCATATTAATTACATATAATTCATATTTGTATTGATTTTACAATGGTACTTTTTCATATAAAAATCTTGGAATAAATTTGCTCTATTATATAAGAAAATTATGTTCTACATTAGCCTGCTCCCTAACTTTTTTAATGTCAACACAATAGAATGTTCTTATATTTATTATACTTATTTGACTCTTTGTTTACAGGGTTGCCTCTTTTGGCCCCCAGTATATCGCTCTGGCCTGCACGCGGGGGGACAGGGGTAGGTGAAACCTTGTACCTCCTTGTGGAAACTTGTTATCCATCAACACCTAGTTAAAATTACAGTATTCAAGGAACAGCATCTGTATCCACAAAAATACATTTGTTTACCATCTTTCTTAGCACGCCTTGCCTTTTCATGTGGTTTTGAAACTTTTCCTCAGAGTAACCAACGAAACATTCTCAGGTAGGTGATCAATTGATCATTCAACCTATAAACAGACATCCATAATAAATAAAAGTATATTTTTTATCCTCTATATTAGTTTGTACTCCTCTACTACATACTATTTATGTGCAAGTGCCGGGAAAATCCATTTAGAGGAACCCCATTTTTCTGTTGTTGATGTTTTATTGGATGTGGCACGGCTTCTCTTTCCTCCTAGGAGAGTTGGTCGCTCTTTTCCCAGTTCAAAATTACAAACAGATTCTACTTAACAACACACCTACAAGTCCCTGTCTTGTTTGCACCGCCTGTATACTGCTGTTCAGAGTATATAGGGCCTGGGGGCCCCACGCCTTTCCTTTTTTTAATTTGGGTCCGGGGTTCCCCTTAATATCCATACAAGACCCAAAGGGCCTGGTAATGGACTGAGGGGTGGGGGGTACCCATGCTGTTTGTCTCACTGATTTTCATCCATACTGCCGGGATCTGACATTACATTAAAGCCGCAAGCAGTTTTAAATGACTTTTATTCCTTTAAAAAATGTAATTTTGTGCAGGGACTGTTCTATGCACGGGAAACACGCGCCACTTTACAGGCATACTATAGACACCCCCCCAGGTACGATATTTAAAGGAATATTTCACTTTTTTTTTCCACTTTCAGCATCATTAAAATCACTGCTCCCGAAAAAATGGACGTTTTTAAAACTTTCTTTTGCATTGCTACATGTTCCCTGGGGCAGGACCCGGGTCCTCAAACCCTTTAGGACAACAACTTGCACATTAGCCTTTAAAATTAGCACTTTTGATTTCGAACGGTCAAGTCCCATAGATTTTAATGGGGTTCTAAAGTTTGCGCGAACTTTCGGTCCGTTCGCAGGTTCTGGTGCAAACCGAACCGGGGGGTGTTCGGCTCATCCCTAGTCTCCAGACACATGATGGAAGCCAGTAAAAGTCAAGTTTAAGTCGGGCAGAATAGATCTCTCTTTCAATCCTGCTCAGATAGTTCATCTTTTCATTTTCAAGTGGTGGGAGTGCTCTCTAGTACAGTCTTTGTAATCCAAAAGGAGCACTGGATTGTTCCCAAATAAAATGGGGAGTCAACGTAACCCCACTAGGGCAGAACCATTTCCAGAACCGGG
Organism: Aquarana catesbeiana; assembly: GCF_042186555.1. Lineage (NCBI taxonomy): Eukaryota > Metazoa > Chordata > Amphibia > Anura > Ranidae > Aquarana > Aquarana catesbeiana. The sequence continues at coordinate 288,771,455 of NC_133327.1, read as the reverse complement.
AAACAAGAAAAAAAAAAGTCAGTGGTCGAGTGGCGTCTCATTACAGTAAGCACTCTACAAACTCCAGACGTTTCGATGTGGGTTGGCAAAAGAGTCCTCTCCTGATGGTCAGGGGTCTGCCGATGGTTACAGGCTGGATCCAGCAAATGAAACACTGATCCATAGTGCGGACTTCTCAGGATCTATGTCCCCTCACATGTAGCATTGCACAGAGTTTAATGGCAACACTAGTCTCTGATCAGCATAGCATCAGATACCTAAAGAAAACTCTGGCCACACACCTGTGTTCCCCCATCACTGCAAACTTGTGCTGCTCTCTCAGCTGCTCAGAACAGGAAAAAGATTCCAGCACCACATTATCCACAGTGGCTTCCTCGCAGCATTCTGCAGGCTGGTGGCACAATAGAGCTCCCTTTTTCCAAGTAGCCCAGTTCACTAATCTCTTGCTCTGTTGCATCAGCCAAGCTCTTCCAGGCTCAGTCCAGACCCAGCCTAGATGGCTGCCCCATGTACTGCACGCACTCCATAAATGAGCAATTCAAAGTGGTCTCCTTAAAGATAGCTGCTGCTGATAATCACTCGATTGTTGTATGTTCATAGTCATTAAAAAAAAAGGAAAAGGCTGAAAAATGCTCCCCTACATGAGGCACCTCCATCCCCAAAATGCAGAAAAACAGAAAAAGGTTAGCCCATGGGACTTTAAATGAGGTGTCCATGCTGATCACAAGTAGATAAGTAGAATTAAGTAAGAAATATATCAACTTTATTAAAGTCATTATCATACAATAGAGCTCATACATATATATGGCAATTCAAAAGAACAGCAACATCACATAATGGTCCTAAAAACATAGCCAAATACATTGGTCAAAGTATAATAAGTACAGATATACATGTCACATCTCTAACCCGACGCGTTTCGCGAGCTTTCCTCGCATCATCAGGGGCTGATGTATATATCTGATGTCTGTAACAACAGAGTAAAAAATATATTCAAGTATGGGTTATGATTGGACAAAAAATGCGAAGCCAGAGCTCATGATCCCATACTTACTTGTCAGGCAGTTGACTCCAGGGGCTGACCCCCAGCAGGGGCAGTCGGAAAATATCTCCCAAGGAGCTGAAGGGACGGAGGTCAGACAACGGAGAACCGAGGTCAGGCAGTAGGGTCGGCACGGCAAAGAAATGAAAAGGAAAATGAGGAGGCTGGACCCAGATGTCACCCAGAATCATTACAGAGCTTGCTCACTGGAATAGATTAAATGGGTAAAATAATATGTATATATCTAAATAAGTCTACAAAAATAGAAATATCAAGTGGTATGCTCTGGTGTAAGGGGTGCAGAGGTATCCGACCATGATAGGAAAGGAGAAAAAAAAAAAAAAAAAAAAAATGGGGAGAGAAGAAGAGAGGAAAGAGGGCCAAAGGTGTAGCCCCCCAGTCGTGCAGGATGAATTCAGAATAAAAATTGTATGGATGTATGTCTACAAGTAATGTATGTAAAAATGGTAATAGTACCCTAAGTAGCTGAAAAATCTTATATATAGTATATTCAATATGAGAGACTATAAAGGTAGTTATATATATAGCTCAAATGGTAGGTATCAAGATATTATACAAAAGTAAAAATCTTGCACTGGAGTATATGGGATGTAGGAATGTCCTACAAGGAAAGAGGGAAAAGCAGTGTAAAATGAATGGGGGAGAGGTGATGAAAAAAGGGATAAGGGGTAATGTGAAGAAAAACATAGGGGGGAAGAAAATAAGTGGATAAGTAGAGCAATAAGAAATGTGAAAAAAATAATAAATTAAGTAAGGGAGTGAAAGTGTATACAGATAACACTCCGCATGTTAGGTAGCTGGTAGATGCGTACAAGAAATGACATGTAATACAAAAGTGATAGTGAACATAATGCTTACCAACGTGCTCTCTAGTGAGTGTGTGGAGAGGACCAAAGTGGAGAGGAAGTGAGCCGTGCCAAAACCCCCGCCTAAATACCCGGACGTCCGCCGCACACCTCCGCCCCTAGCGTCATGTGACTGGCATAAGGGGGAGGGGACCCTACGTGCGCCCGCCGGAGATACAGCAGAGCGCAACGCAGATCCCCGCCCATAGCCTGGAGTGACACACTGTGCGCTAGGGATACAGACATCGCTGTAAGCAGATGTCTTCCACTGAGCGCAGGACATGGCGCCGATGCACGTGGTGGCTCCGCCCCTCCTGGGGGGGAGAGGCGGGGACAGCAGGGGCATGATATCCCCTTTTAGTGCATCGCAGCTCCCGGGGACATAAGCCGACACCCTCAGCCAGAGGGGCGGACCCCCGGAGACGCAGTCCGCAAGCAAGGAGGGGAGTCATCTAAACATGACCAATATCCTAATGTATCGGGGATCAAAAAGAGTATGTAATCACAGGATCTGGGAGCAACAACAGACTCGTGGGCATGTGGGTGTCTTCCACCCGAATTCAATAGAAAAAAGGAAAAGGCTGAAAAATGCTCCCCTACATGAGGCACCTCCATCCCCAAAATGCAGAAAAACAGAAAAAGGTTAGCCCATGGGACTTTAAATGAGGTGTCCATGCTGATCACAAGTAGATAAGTAGAATTAAGTAAGAAATATATCAACTTTATTAAAGTCATTATCATACAATAGAGCTCATACATATATATGGCAATTCAAAAGAACAGCAACATCACATAATGGTCCTAAAAACATAGCCAAATACATTGGTCAAAGTATAATAAGTACAGATATACATGTCACATCTCTAACCCGACGCGTTTCGCGAGCTTTCCTCGCATCATCAGGGGCTGATGTATATATCTGATGTCTGTAACAACAGAGTAAAAAATATATTCAAGTATGGGTTATGATTGGACAAAAAATGCGAAGCCAGAGCTCATGATCCCATACTTACTTGTCAGGCAGTTGACTCCAGGGGCTGACCCCCAGCAGGGGCAGTCGGAAAATATCTCCCAAGGAGCTGAAGGGACGGAGGTCAGACAACGGAGAACCGAGGTCAGGCAGTAGGGTCGGCACGGCAAAGAAATGAAAAGGAAAATGAGGAGGCTGGACCCAGATGTCACCCAGAATCATTACAGAGCTTGCTCACTGGAATAGATTAAATGGGTAAAATAATATGTATATATCTAAATAAGTCTACAAAAATAGAAATATCAAGTGGTATGCTCTGGTGTAAGGGGTGCAGAGGTATCCGACCATGATAGGAAAGGAGAAAAAAAAAAAAAAAAAATGGGGAGAGAAGAAGAGAGGAAAGAGGGCCAAAGGTGTAGCCCCCCAGTCGTGCAGGATGAATTCAGAATAAAAATTGTATGGATGTATGTCTACAAGTAATGTATGTAAAAATGGTAATAGTACCCTAAGTAGCTGAAAAATCTTATATATAGTATATTCAATATGAGAGACTATAAAGGTAGTTATATATATAGCTCAAATGGTAGGTATCAAGATATTATACAAAAGTAAAAATCTTGCACTGGAGTATATGGGATGTAGGAATGTCCTACAAGGAAAGAGGGAAAAGCAGTGTAAAATGAATGGGGGAGAGGTGATGAAAAAAGGGATAAGGGGTAATGTGAAGAAAAACACATTATATCCCTAGCGCACAGTGTGTCACTCCAGGCTATGGGCGGGGATCTGCGTTGCGCTCTGCTGTATCTCCGGCGGGCGCACGTAGGGTCCCCTCCCCCTTATGCCAGTCACATGACGCTAGGGGCGGAGGTGTGCGGCGGACGTCCGGGTATTTAGGCGGGGGTTTTGGCACGGCTCACTTCCTCTCCACTTTGGTCCTCTCCACACACTCACTAGAGAGCACATTGGTAAGCATTATGTTCACTATCACTTTTGTATTACATGTCATTTCTTGTACGCATCTACCAGCTACCTAACATGTGGAGTGTTATCTGTATACACTTTCACTCCCTTACTTAATTTATTATTTTTTTCACATTTCTTATTGCTCTACTTATCCACTTATTTTCTTCCCCCCTATGTTTTTCTTCACATTACCCCTTATCCCTTTTTTCATCACCTCTCCCCCATTCATTTTACACTGCTTTTCCCTCTTTCCTTGTAGGACATTCCTACATCCCATATACTCCAGTGCAAGATTTTTACTTTTGTATAATATCTTGATACCTACCATTTGAGCTATATATATAACTACCTTTATAGTCTCTCATATTGAATATACTATATATAAGATTTTTCAGCTACTTAGGGTACTATTACCATTTTTACATACATTACTTGTAGACATACATCCATACAATTTTTATTCTGAATTCATCCTGCACGACTGGGGGGCTACACCTTTGGCCCTCTTTCCTCTCTTCTTCTCTCCCCATTTTTTTTTTTTTTTTTCTCCTTTCCTATCATGGTCGGATACCTCTGCACCCCTTACACCAGAGCATACCACTTGATATTTCTATTTTTGTAGACTTATTTAGATATATACATATTATTTTACCCATTTAATCTATTCCAGTGAGCAAGCTCTGTAATGATTCTGGGTGACATCTGGGTCCAGCCTCCTCATTTTCCTTTTCATTTCTTTGCCGTGCCGACCCTACTGCCTGACCTCGGTTCTCCGTTGTCTGACCTCCGTCCCTTCAGCTCCTTGGGAGATATTTTCCGACTGCCCCTGCTGGGGGTCAGCCCCTGGAGTCAACTGCCTGACAAGTAAGTATGGGATCATGAGCTCTGGCTTCGCATTTTTTGTCCAATCATAACCCATACTTGAATATATTTTTTACTCTGTTGTTACAGACATCAGATATATACATCAGCCCCTGATGATGCGAGGAAAGCTCGCGAAACGCGTCGGGTTAGAGATGTGACATGTATATCTGTACTTATTATACTTTGACCAATGTATTTGGCTATGTTTTTAGGACCATTATGTGATGTTGCTGTTCTTTTGAATTGCCATATATATGTATGAGCTCTATTGTATGATAATGACTTTAATAAAGTTGATATATTTCTTACTTAATTCTACTTATCTACTTGTGATCAGCATGGACACCTCATTTAAAGTCCCATGGGCTAACCTTTTTCTGTTCATAGTCATTAACTGGCCATCTGGAAGGGCAAGGATCCAGGTTGGCAATTGTTCTTCAAAGAAAAGAGCCAGCACCAGTGGTGTATCATTTCATTAACATCTCTCCTGTATTTTCCAGTGCGGTTGTCTTGGACAGCACATTCGACATTTGTCACTTCTGGGAATGTCAGATGCTGGTGTTCCCCAGGACACACCATGGTTTCATCCTCTGGCTCATACATCACTGCCAAATATTGTAATGATGCAGGAGGATCGGAAGGTAGAACTTACAAGATCAGGGTTCAAAGTCATTCCCACTGAGACAATTAAAAGGAGGCTCCTATAAAATCCAACTAGGATATCATTGGAACCTGTAATACAGCCTCTCTCTACAAGGTGTTCAAGGTCCCCATGCTGGGCAGACAAACACCAACCGCTCTAGGTCAACCTGGATTTAAGTGCTGCATCAGAGCCTCTTAGAAAATTCCCATCTCAGATACTCAGAGATCTTTGATAAGATCCAAGTAGAGCGCAGTCTGCCTAACTAAGTCAACCAAGCAGAAAACAATGCAGTTCTACATATGTCTCTCCACCACCCCATGAAAACAATAGGAAATGCGATTTGTGCATGTGCTTTTATGTCCAGTGTCATGGTGAAGGAGAAGACAATTTAGTGTAGCCAGTAAAATAAAACATCAGAACGGTTGTTTTGAGAAACACATGCATGTTCACTGCTGTGTTTATACACTCACCAGCCACTTTATTAGGTAAACCTGTTCAATTGCTTGTTAAAACAAATTGCTAATCGGCCCATCACATGACAGCAGCTTAATGCATTTAGGCATCTGGCCATGGTGAAGACAATTTGCTGAAGTTCAAACCGAGCATCAGAATGGGGGAAAATAGGGATTTAAGTGACTTCGAACATGGCATGGTTATTGGTGCCAGATGGGCTGGTCTGAGTAGTTCAAAATCTGCTGATCTACTTTTTTTTTTCCACACACAACTATCTAATGGTGTGAAAAAGAGAAAACATACAGTGAGCGGCAGTTGTGTGGGTGAAAACGCCTTGTTGATGTCAGAGGAGAAAGGGCAGACTGGTTTGAGAAGATAGAAAGGCAACAGTAACTCAAATAACCATTCATTACAACTGTAGCGCTCTCCCTGACCTTCAGAGACCTGGTGGGGACCCCCAGAGTCAGAGAGGGCTGACATTCCTCCTCAGGGTGCAGGTTACTAGGTATGATGGGTGTAGTGCAAGGTGGAAAGATGGGCACCAGTCACTTTTAAAAATGAACAAAGTTTTATTTCTCTTAACAGGAACGGTGGGAGAGAGGGGTAGGGCACACGACACCCTTAGGCAAATGCGATAGCAACTTGACAGACTCCTTGGACAAAAATAGAACCAGGCAGACAGCAGTACAGAAAAAGCACCTTTAAGCTGAATGCAGGCCCCATGCTTCAGGCCTACACCTCAGCTGCTGCTCTACACACCCACTCTGGCCACAGCACAGGTGGAAAGAACCACAATCACCTGACTCTCTCCGAATAGACTATCCCAGCAGCCTCAGTGGCCCAAAAGGCTGAGAAAAGCATATTCACTCATAACCTGAATTCACTGTAATCGATCATACTAATGCCAAAAGGAAACAGTGCCACTGATTGACAAAAATGAAAAATCACAGTTAAAACCAAGCTTAGGAGAAAATCCATTTGATCAAAGACCACAAATTGGCCAGGCTAGTTACCATCTAGCACAACTAAACTTACCAACAGTCCTGTTTAGGACAAGGGTGCTACACAAGTAAGGTATGCAGAATACCATCTCTGAATGCACAAGACATCCAACCTTGAAGCAGATGGCGCTACAGTAGCAGAAGACCACAACGGGTGCCACTCCTGTCAGCCAAGGACAGGAAACTGAGGCTACAATTCGCACAGGCTCACCATAATTGGACAATAGAAGATTGGAAAAACGTTGCCTGGTCTGATGACTCAATTTCAGCTGCGACATTCAGATGGTAGGGTCAGACTTTGGCATGCATCCATCCTGCCTTGTATTAATGGTTCAGGCTGGTGGTAGTGAAATAACGGTGTGAGCGATATTTTATTAGTACCTTAGCACCAACTGAGCATCGTTTGAAGTGGTAGTAAACTTCAGCGGTTGTAAAAAAAAAAAAAAAAAAAAAAAAAACACACATGCAAGGCAATGGCATAATGTGGTAGTATGTATCGCATACTAGCACATTATGAAATACTCACCTTGAAACGAAGCCCTTCAGCACTGTTCTGTCACCGCCGACATCTTCCCCCTTTCTTCCAGGTTCGCGCGCTCCGGCTATGTAATTGACCAGAGCCGCAATGACGTCTCACGTATTGCGCGCAGGAACCCACGGTTCCAGCACGAAGCTCTGAAGGTCTGGCAAAGTATCTCAGAAGAATGTGTAACACCCTCTAATTGTGCTAAGTTTTACTGCAGGCAACATTTTCTTGGCTTAGGGCTGGGCCTGAACTGTGAACCTGAACCATGAACCTATCCACGTTATAACTAATAAAAAAAAAGTCACGGTACTAGCAAAGTGTACCTAATAAAGTGGCTGGTGAGTGTATATGTGCTTTGAATAGGATTACTGGTGCCTTATTTTTTTTTTATTTTGATTTCTTCGAGTGACTAACTGCATTAGTGCTTAAATGAATAAAAAGTAACTGTATTTCATAAATGAAGGGTAACAATTTCTAGCTGTATTTGCATATTTAATATTATAAAGTGTAGCGCTTACCTCCGAAGGAGCGGCTGATTTAATTTTTGATCTTTACCATCACCCCCTTACCTGTATTTCCACCATAGACGGGACTTAGAGTCTGCATTAGGCCTTATGCCCACCAATGTATGCACCAGTCACTTAGTTCTGTTTCCAATGCTTTATTGCAAAACTTTTAAAGAAGTAGCAGTAAAGTGGTAGAAGAGTTGCAGGAGGGTTCAGATACATTATGCAGATCACTGAGGAATTTGAGATCCTGAAGACAAACACACCTTCAGTCACCAGGTCTTGCCCACCCGGATAGGCCTCTCTCACTGACCTAGCAGCCGGAATGGTGCACGGACAAAGTCTCTGCCACAGGCTTGAAGAACAAAATAGTTGAACAATCATGTGCTACAGGATTTAGTATTAGTTGCACGATCCTCTGCCACAGGATTAATATTAGTTGCAGGATTACACAGCACCAGAACCTTTAAGCCGACCCGGCAGTACTGTAAGGCAGGTTAGTTAAGTATAGGTGCATCCTCCAAGTAAGTTACCAGGCCCTCCAGAGAGACCAGCCTTCATCCTGGCTCTCTCCAGCAAGGATCCTCCCCTGGATCCCCTCAGCTTGGCTTGGCTTGGCTTCTTCCAAACAGCCAAGACAGCCTAAGGACCACCTCTGCGGTGGTAGGCCCCAGACAGGCTTCTGGGCCTACTTGTAGTCACATAGCCTCAGGCCAACGTGGCCCAGAGGCAAGAGAAGAGTCAACACATACCTTAGGCCAGGAGGCAAGAGAGAAACAAAAATGGTGGCTGCCCCTTAAGTACCCTCTCCCAGAACGCACAGCGGTGGACCACCCCCACTGAGCTGTTTCCAAGAAAGAAGAGCACTCAATACACTTTAGCCTGTTGCTCTTCCAACACTGGCCTGTGGTGACAACAACACCTACAAACAACAGTGTGGAACTACATGCAACACAGCCAATGCTGGAACAGAAGCTAATTTAGCCACAAATTAAATCTGAGCTGTGTACAGAACAGATAACCCCCTCCTAAATTTACATGCAAGCGCCTGATCAACAGGAGCAGGGCGCTACATAAGCATACCATTCTTCATGTTCTATGTATATACTGTATAACTATCCATAATTCCATGGGACTAAAATTAGACTGTCTCAGTATACATACTCAGGCTAAATCAAAACTTCCCCTCCCTCCAAAAGCATTCAGGACTGTGGGTGAGAGCAAAGTGTCAGTAAAAGTACATAGCATGTCTACAGCCACCAGGTGTCTAATCAGCAAGGACTCCAAATCACATGGTCATAGCAAGGCAATATGTTCAGCATCAATGCAGTTTATTTTTCATTTCCTAAACCCAGAATTCCAATAAAAGGTATAGTACAAATCTCAAGATAAAAAATATTTATTAGCCATCACTTTTTTCAGAATATCACTCACGATAAATAAAAAAATCTCATTGGCAAAATCCAAAGTGCGTCACCCAACATAAGAGCCTGAGTGACAGCAACAGGCACCCTCCTGTATTCTCCAGCATTTCCAAGATCATGTTTCAGACTATGGTTACAAAACCAGAATAGTTTATTACTGACAGGTACACAAAACAGCTTCTGCTTGTGACCCACACTACAGGAGCAACAGACTGAGTTGAAAGAGTCGAATTTAAGGAGAGATTAGGAAAAAAACAAACAAACAAAAAAGAAAAAAAAAAAAAAGAACAGAATACGCTTTGACAGGGCGTTTGGTTTGCCCTGTGTGTAATATAATATATATATATATATACACACACACACACACACACACATATACACTATATATAAAAAAATATATATATCCATACACATGCGCAAAGAAAGGCATTATCAGCACTCCAGCGAGAACTGCTTTGGTGCTCCTCATAAAATGAATAAATGCAACAGGTATAGTACACAGATGCGAGGCTTATCTGTGCTGGGAAGCCATCATGAATGTGACTGTGCACCAGGTCCGCCTTCTCAAATACAAAACTTCTCAGCCACGTTCCTGTCGGTGTGATTGTTGATTGCATGTAGCGGTTTGTGACAGGTACTTCAATCTGCCAAAAGCACTCAATTTCAGTGTGAAAGTCTGTAGGCAGATGCCTACCCTTTTTTATGCACATTTATGTTAATTTATGCCAACATGTTCTGTTACTTTAAAGTTTTGGCTGATGCTTGTAGGGATGTGCACATGCATCGGACTAGAAACTTGGCAATGCCAAAGCTGGCTGCAATCCACACATGCATGGGAGTGACATCACCCTTGCCCGGCCAGTGAAAGCAGGCAGGGATCGAGACCCGAAAGCCGGCCACCCGAAGTAGTCGGCAGGGAGCTCCAGGACGCTACATCACTGTATCCAAGGCGAGTATAGTTCCACTTTAAAGTGATTCTAAAGGCAGAAGGTTCTTTACCTTAAAGTGGAGTGCCACCCAGAAATCGAACTTCCGCTTTAAGTGCTGGTGACCCCCTGACATGCCACATTTGACATGTCTTTTTTTTTGGGGGGGGGGGTGGGTACCTAGCTTCCACTTCCTCCCCTGGCGCTGCGGCGCCAGAAGGAAGTTCACCTCTCCTCCCTCCCTGCTATCTTCTGGGACATGTCACAGGTCCCAGAAGATTGCCCAGCCATTCACAGCGTGTAGCGTGGCTTGTGCATGCGCAGTGCGCGCCCGGCTGTCAGTTTACAGCCGGGTGCCCACAGTTATGCCCCGTACACACGGTCGGATTTTCCGATGGAAAATGTCCGAACAGAGCGTGTTGTCGGAAATTCCAACCGTGTGTGGGCTCCATCGGACATTTTCCATCGGATTTTCCGACACACAAAGTTTGAGAGCAGGCTATAAAATTTTCCGACAACAAAATCCGATCGCGTCAATTCCGACCGTGTGTGGCCTGTTCCGACGCACAAAGTGCCACGCATGCTCAGAAGAAATTCCGACACGGAACAGCTCGGTCTGGTAAACTTAGCGTTCGCAATGGATTCAGCACTTTCAGCACTTTCGCCATGCTGCAATGTTAAAAATGGTTTAATACAGTGCACTCTCTTCTTCTTTATAATGTGAGAAGAATGAAGTAGTTTTTGCTGCTCATATTCACACAGACTTCTCACAAACTTCTTTCTTTATTATTTATCGGGATTCCCTCAATATATTTTGATTTGTCACATCTGACAACATTATTTTTGTGTTGTATTTTTTTTGGGGGGGGGGTTTAAGGCAGATTAGTTATTTTTGGTTTGTATTTTTTTCAAGGCTGACCTTTGTTTTATTGGATTTTTATTTGGACTCCATTATATTTTTGTGTGGGTTTTGTGTGTCAAGTTACCACAACACCATAGATATGCTGTTATATTTAATCTGTAAGAGATTGTTTGGTGTTGGTGTCCCTTGTTAATTTCACATTGTATTTTAGAAATGTACCTGAAACGTCACCAACAAACTGTCCTTTTTGAATGAAAACACACATAGGAGAGTATAATTTTCCAAAAAAAACACATTTATTAAGGGCTCACAACTAAACAAAGAGGGAGGCAATGCTGGAGAAACAGCAGAAATGGGTGAAGCCTTGGACCCCAGGGCACACATCAACTATTTTCAAGCAAAATTGGTGGCCTGAGGAGTCCATATCTAAGGGAGTGCAGTCTGGTCCAGAAGTCCCAGAGATCCGGAAAGCAGCAGATGACATCTGTGTCCCCAGGCTGTGGTCATACAAGAGACTGCAGCTTTTGTCAGACCAGACTGAACCCAGGGTCGTCACTCTCTGGTCTTCCTTCCACGCCTCCTTCCACGCTGTGGCTCTGGTGGTAGAGTTGTGGCAGCAGGAGGAGGAGGAGGATGGTCCAACTCAATCACGTCGGTCTTGGTGTGATTTTGCCACTCACCCCCTTAGTTAGGACTTTATAAATAAGTTGCTCACACATGAGGCGTTGACCCTCCTGCATGCCCTGCAGTTTTGTGGCTGGCACATGCAGGCAAAGGCCTCTTCAGGAGTGGGTAAGGCTCGGAGGGACGCAGAAGCCTCCTGAATTAGCCTGAGTGCAGAATCCTGCATGTGAGTCGCCTTCCTCGCCCTTTTGTATGGAAGGCGGAGGGGAGGAACCTGCGATTCAGTCAGGCTGCGACTGGTCCCAGGCTTCTCTTGGTTGACACTTAGCCCCGCCTCCTCCTGGCTGCCACTAATCCCTGCCTCCTCCTGGCTGCCACATTCCACAGCCTCCTCCTGGCTGAGGTCTTCCTGTGTATGAAAAAGGGACATTGTTTTAGTATTTTTTTCATTGATCACACACAATTTTCATCTCCTCACTGTTGCAAATTGAATGTTAACAAATATAACAGACTATCATTCTGAGCTCAGCATTTTTCATTCTTGTCCCAATTTTGGGTGCCCACTACTGTCTATTGATATGTAAAACACTTTTTTCAATCAGCAATTAGTGATCAATAATAACATCTAGTAAACATCATTTCTTGATTGACCAGAAATCTGTAGAAGAATGCTATACCTGACTCCAGCTGGGCTCCTCCACTTCTTCCTGGCTGGAAGGCCCTGGTTGGACATCGGAAGTCTCATCTGGGGTGGAAGGAAGAGTGGAAGGAAGAGTGGAGAGGGATTCCCTGACTTCAGTGTGGTCTGACAGAAATCACAGTCTCTCATAGTACCACAGTCTGGGGACATAAACGTCATCTGCTGTAGCTCCGGATCTCTGAGAATCTGTGACCTTCTTGCGCTCCCTTAGATAAGTGCTCCTCAGGCCACCAATTTTGGCTTTTAAATAGGGGATGGTTGCTGTGGGGACCACCGGCTTCACCAACTCCTGCAGTTTCTCCAGCGCTGCCTGCCTCTTTTGTTTATTATTGTATTGGGGGTGTCTGACCTGCCACAGACAGGGCAGCTCCCTGTATTTGTCTATGAACAAATACATAGACAAATGGTCGTTGAACCCATCCATTTTCTCTGCAAGACACAACACAAGACAAACCCTAATGTCAGGCCAAACTCTCCGAATCTTGTTACAATATAGGCTTCCATTTCGAAGCAGTATAGGCCCAAGTTTAGATCTTACCTTCGTTATCACGATCGGCGCCTCCGATGCTCCTTCCTCCGCTCACAGATCGTACGTAATACGCACGCGTGTTACACTTTATACACACTGCGCATGCGTGTAACTCCACCCGCCCCTGACGTTCTTTCTAGTCTATTCCCCGCCCCTTTTCGTTCTGCGCAGTGGGGGAAGAGCACATGGCGGAGACACAGCAGGTGCGTGCTAATTACAGGAACGAGGAGGAGGAGGAGGAAAGCCCGGATCCGGATAAGTGCCGATCCAGAAGAAGATTTAAGGCCTCAAATATGTCCTTTGGGGAGATGTTGGAGATGGTCGACATCCTGAAGAGGGCCGACTATGATGGGAAGTATGGACCTTACCCCAACCCCAATGTCCGAAAGGCCAAGATCATGGCGAAAGTGGTCAGGAGTCTGCACCGGAATTTCTGGGTACGACGATCGAAAGATCAGCTCAGGAAGCGGTGGTTGGACCTCAAATTACGAGAACATGAGCAGTACAGAAAGATCTGGAGAGTGCTGCAAAAAAGTAAGTAGTTGTGCTGTGTTCCTATTCTTTTTCTGTTTATTACGTTCGTGCTGCTCCATGTGCTTTTCTTAAAAGTGTCCATTTTAAAATGGCAACTTTCATGTTCATGGGCACATTATTCGTTCGTATCAAACATTTTTCTTTCGGCCTAGAAAACACCATTGTTTTGCCCATATGCATTTTGCCACATTTGTAACGCCCTACTTGTATGAAACTCATTTGGTTGTGTAGATGGCTTTGTTACTAGAATGAAATGCAAACTAGATTCTGTGTAAGGAGAGGACACTCAGCAGCTGTTTTCACATCTGGACACTGGAGCACTAGTGTGGGACCCCAGAACACCATTTTTATTAGGGGGCCACACAGGTGCTCCAGTGTATACTATAGGGGTGTCTCCATCTGTGAAGCTTGTACCAAACAGGTAAAGTATTGAGGCTTGACAAAGGACACTGAAAATGCTACATCTTGGAACTCTACCAAAATAGACAATTGTACCCCACTTCCAAGCAATGTTTCCTATTTATAGTTCTGCCATCAAATATCTGTGTGCTAAGTACACCATTTTTGTTTTACATAGGGGAGAAAAGACTCGGAGGACACCCCTCATCTGAGGAGACCACAGACCCCCCCTCCCCCTCTGGAAGAAGGGGAAATCCCACAAACACAAGAAGAGCAGGAGGAAGAAGATGTGGTGGAAATTGTCACCACAACAGGTGAGTGTCTGCAACCACAGGCTCAGGTAAGAGATGGATGCCGGCATATTTTTTATACCTGTTTTTGTTTGTTTTCTCTCTTTTTAGGTGATCGTGATATTGTGGATCCAGATCCTTTCACATCAGAAAGTTCACAGATCCTGATCGGGGAGATCATGGGGTGTAATTTAGCTGAAAAACTCAAGTAAAACATCAATGATGTTATTTAAAAAAATAAGATCATCATTGATGTTTTGGGGCGAGTTTAAAACGCCTCCAAATCCCTTTTTTTTTGGTGAGCTACAAAGTTCAAAATGTTTTAGCGATTTTTAGAAAAGCCAAATTTGGAAGATGCACACAGTGTGCCAACATGTGCTATCTGCCATCACGGGAGATCAATGGACGCATTTTGGGGGTGCAACCCCTTCCTCAATAATAAAGTAGCTGTGAGGATGGGGTTTCTCCCCCAAAACACGTCCCTTGATCCCCCGTGATGGCAGCTAGCACATGTTGACATTGGCAAATTTGTGTTCATCTTCCAAATTTGGCTTTTCCTTCACCCCATCTGAACGCAATATCAAACACAGTTCCTAAATACTCATGTCTGATATTGCCTTCAAGTTCTACTTAATGTGAACTTTGTAAGTTCAAGATTTGTGTCTTTCTTGTTGGTTTTACACATGCCTGTTTTATCATAAATGGACATTTCTATTTTTGAAAATGCCACCCCAAAGATTGTTATACAACAAACATGTTGGTTTGTTTTAAAAACCTTTTCTAAATGCACATGTGATTGTGCAGGTATTAAAATGATTGTCAATCAAGAATGTGTGGATTATTGTCTCAACGCTACAACTTTTGTGGTGATGTAATTGCAGCTTTCAGGGAACATGGGGGTTATTTCCTAAGGGCAAATCCTCTTTGCACTAGAAGTGCAGTTTCAAGTGCACTTGTAGTGCAAAGTGTCTTTGCCTTTAGTAAATAACACCCAACAGTGCTTTGTATAAGGTTACACAATCACACCATTTGCAGGACTCCCCACATTTCTGTCAGGGTCAGCTAAAACAAACACAAGCAGTAAATGTCAAAGATTTGTTTTTTTTGGATTTTATTTGATCAAGGCTTCACAAATGGTCTGGCATATTGATGGCCCCCCTACCCGCAAAGAACTCAAGGTATCGTAACCGGACATCACGGGCACTCAGGGAGGGCAAGCCAGGACGGCCACTTTCAAGCGCCGTCAGGGTTGTTTCATTTATCATTCCAGCCTCAGGCCCAACTGAGCCAGCATAGTTGGCAGAATGTTGGCGTAAAAAGTTATGTAGAACACAGCACGCCAGGATTATATGATTAAGTTTATACTCCGCTATATGGATGGGTGTCAGAAATAGGCGGAACCGGCTGGCCATGATTTCAAACGTGTTCTCCACCACTCTTCTGGCTGGTAATTAAAAACCCTCTGTTCCGGGGTGAGGGTCCTCATCGGGAATGGCCGCATAAGATGGTCCCCCAGCGCAAAGGCTTCATCCGCAACGAAGACAAATGGGAGTCCTTCCACATTCTCTTCTGGAGGTGGCAAGTCCAAGCTGCCATTCTGGAGACGCCTGTAAAACTCCGTCTGGGCGATGACTCCACCATCGGACATCCGGCCATTCTTCCCCACGTCCACATACAAGAAGTTGTAATTAGCCGACACCACCGCCAACATCACAATACTATTGAACCCCTTGTAATTATAATAGTACGACCCCGAGTTGGGTGGTGGGACGATGTGGACGTGTTTCCCATCAATTGCACCTCCGCAGTTAGGAAAGTCCCACCGCTGGGCAAAGTGGGAGGCCACAGTCTGCCATTCCTGTGGCGTGGAAGGAAACAATTGAGGAAAACCCCCAAAAATTTGTATTTTGGCACATAAACATGGAAAGCAGATTAGACACAAACATTCTTGGCCAACATCCAGATAAAACATTTATTAAGGGGAATTTTATAACACCAAAGTATAAGGTACACCTATCATATTCCCTCCCCCCCTCTCATGGGCCATTGCTAACATTATAGGGGGGGGGGATCTTGGACAGGTAACCCTCTTCACTTCATTGAGAGATAAATGCCTAAATACAGGGTATTACTTTGAACAGCCCCTCCTTAGTTACACTATTGGCAGCCCACTGGACAGGTAAGAAGTGTCATAATACAAAGATATAAATACACACTGTACACATTTGAGCACATTTGGACATTCTGCTATTACCTATCAAGATAATAATAGGATACAAAAACTTTAAACTGTACCATTTGCAAGTATACAGGCAGGCCCTACTACATGCTTTGGGGAAATCATCCATAAATCTCACCACTAAAGAGATGGATATAGTGTGTATGGGTTTGGCCAAGTCAGCAGATAGAGGATTGAGGATAGATAGATAGATAATTGGTATCAGCTGACTTAGCAGTTGGGGGGAGGGAGGGTTAATAAAAATGATTTGGGGACACTACAAAAAAATGCCTCTGGCACTTTGCCTGAATTTAAAGCACAAATCACATGTAAAAACATTTTAGGGGGTGTTTGGGGTAAAGCACTACTATGGAGCTGATAAAATACATTGTTAAGTGACTACATGAGGTGAATATAGGACCAGGAGAGCATGCTGGGGAGGTTAGTGAAGGCAAATATGTATGAAGGACAAAAAAAATAATGACATAAAAATCCAGCATGCATGAGGACAAAGGGGACATTCACAGCATATTCCAATCATGGTAATTAGGGAATGAGGAAAGAAATACAATATATTATCAAACATTATATACAATAAAATGTGATGTTAAAGGATAAAAATCTTACCTTAATATACTCCTTCTGCAGGACCTGTATGATGGCAGAACAGGTCTCTGGGATAATGATCCCCAGGGCCTGGGGGGAGATGCCTGTCGAGAACTTTAAGTCCTGCAGGCTTCTCCCTGTCACCAAGTACCGCAGGGTAGCGACCAGCCTCTGCTCCGGAGTGATGGCTTGCTTAATGCAGGTATCCTGCCTGCTGATATAGGGGGTCAGCAAAGCCAACAAACGGTGAAATACGGGGTCCATCATCTGGAGAAAGTTCCTGAAATCATCAGGATTATTCTCGCGGATCTCACGGAGCAAAGGCATATGAGAGAACTGGTCACGCTGAAGCAACCAATTCTTGGTCCATGAACTCCTCCCCACCCTGTTCATGGACTGGACTTGTGTCAAGGTCAGGACCCCAACACCAAGCCCCCGCACAGCACGACCTCTCCGAGGAGTACATATACGCAACATGGCTAGAAAACGGTCGGCTGCTCAGAACGAAGTAACAGAATGCACTGAAGAACAGCAAGGCCTGTGAAGAGCGACCTGAAAAACAGTAACGAACGAACGAACAAGAACACAATGACTAAGTCACGCGGAACTTGCTTGCACGCACTGAAGAGCAGATACAAACCCACAAGCACAAACTGATCCGCAGAAAACGATCTGAAAGCCACGAGTCTGAAAAAGCGCGAATCGTCTCTCACCAAACTTTTACTAACACGAGATTAGCAAAAGGAGCCCAAAGGGTGCCGCGCTTGGTTCTGAACTGGCCTTTTCTAGTCTCGTCGTACGTGGCTGACGTCACCGCGTTGTTGGCGATCGGAAATTCCGACAACTTTGTGCGACCGTGTGTATGTAAAACAAGTTTGAGCCAACATCCGTTGGAAAAAATCCTAGGATTTTGTTGTCGGAATGTCCGATCAATGTCCGACCGTGTGTACGGGGCATTAGAATGCTGGCGCTGCAGAGAGGAGGGGGAGAGGAGCGAGGCTTCATGCATTGCTGGACTGTGGGACAGGTGAGTGTCTGGTTATTAAAAGTCAGCAGCTACACATTTCTACTTTCTGTATCTGCTGACTTTTAAATGGGTGGAACTCCCTTTTAAAATAGAACTATATGCAAAACTTTCCTGGTGCCTCCATGTCAGCATACATATGATAGTAGCCCCGCCTAATTCCGCCCACAGGACCAGTGCATAGCTATAAAAAAAGTTAACACCCACATAACAGCCCATTCCCTTTACTTTCCTCTTTTGTATATCAAGATGGATCCTGTACTGATGCTTTGATTTCTAGCTCCATCATATCAAGTCGACTCAGCAGACCAACAACCAACTCCATGGTCTAGAGTTCAGGTTTCATCCTGTCCTGACAAGATGCACTCTAATCTGAGTGTATCCTGAGTTTTTGGCTACAGACTACGGTTTACCAGATTGGCAATGCTGCCACCTAGTCTTCTATCCTCACTGTCCCTGTGTTCTACCAAAGGCTTGGGGTGATTGTAGCCGGATTAATGCACTTGCTGCGGGAACATTTGGGTGCTGTCCATTGTCCTTTCCCATCTACGCTGTATTTTTGGGGCAGGCTTTGGGGGCGTGTCCCCTTTAGGAGGGGATGCGCTCCACAGGCCTGTCCTGGGGATTTGAATGTTGGTGTAGATGGGGAGGGTATCGCGGATGGTGCTCAATTGTTTTTCTACCAGGCGG
The DNA here is from genome assembly GCF_042186555.1 of Aquarana catesbeiana. Lineage (NCBI taxonomy): Eukaryota > Metazoa > Chordata > Amphibia > Anura > Ranidae > Aquarana > Aquarana catesbeiana. The sequence continues at coordinate 288,752,795 of NC_133327.1, read as the reverse complement.
CCCTTATCTGAAGCCAGCTTCCCATAAGATTTATTGCGGAAGCTCTTTGAGCTGCAGGAAGTTCACAGCCTTGCTGTTATCATGGCATCAGGAGCCTGTGGGCGTTTGATTGCCTATCCCATAGTGAGATTGATTTGTCTGACTTAGGTGAAGTACTCCTAAAATACATCCAGATCAATGATGGCACACTTGCAAACAGTCATTAGCTAGCCAAAGTAGCTATAACTAGCTCCTTAGAAACCAACAATGGTAGATGGCTCCAGTGCACAATCATCGTGCAGTTCCTAAAAGTTAATTCTAAGGTCCCACTATATGGTCGGGCTGCAACTACTGAAAGTAATTGCTGTACGTTCCTCCAGCAGCATCTAAACATCGTGGGCACCTCATGCAGAGATGTCAGCCAAAATGGCAGGCATGGGAGCCAATCCGGTTCTATTATGGCGCATTCTTTCAACACTATGATGGGCTTAGTAGTCCTCACTACAACTGTCTTTGGCAGGAAGCCAATAGCTTACTCTCTTTCTTATGATATAATTTGCTGAAGCTTCCCACCCTGATAGCCATTTATTGATTGCATCCTACTTACCGTAGATTCTTCTCCTGGTGCCTATCCATGGTAGCACACCAAATCCATCCAGTTCGCTCCTAGCGATGTACAGGGAATGGGTTGTTGTGTGGGTGTTAACTTTTTATAGCTATGCACTGGTCTAATAGGCGGGGCTACTATCATATGTATGCTGCCCTGAATAGGCACCAGGAAAATAAAATTAGGGTAAGTAGGAAACAATTTTCAGTGCCCCCCCCCCCCATTTTGGATAGACTAAGGGAGGGTTATAACCCGGTAGATTTTTTTTCACCATCCCCACTGTGTCCCATTGCAGAGATTTCCCTTCACTTCCTGTCCCATTGCCAAACAGGAAGTGAGAGGAAATTTGTGCAAATTAAGGGATTTCTTTGGTGACCCCAAGGTCACCAGAACTAGTGCCCCCATTGGAAGATTTCCCCTCTATTACTTTTCTGGGGACAACCCACCATTTGGGATTTTCTTTAACTTTCACTTTAAATGATAATAGTAAACAGGGCAAATAGAGGAGGGTGAATCTCCTTAACAGGTGCACAGACAGCAATAAGAACTGACAAGTGTTCCAATACCTCTCCACTGTATCCAAAACTAAAATAAAAGTTTGCCTTTAGTTATACTTTAATGCATTCCCTTTACTACATATTTGACAGTAAATCTAAATACATTCTCTTTACCACATATTTGACAGTAAATCTAAATAAAATAAGAAAATTGTATAAATGTCACCGGCTGAAGAGGAAACGTGATTCTTCAGTAAATGCATGGGGCTACAGTGTAAACTGGCTTCTGGCCTGAACTATATTAATAACCGCACTGAACAGTGAACATTCCACATTAATGGCTTGTAAGCTGTGAGGCTGGCCTCCTTGAGGGTAATCTGTTAGAACCTCCCAGCAAGCCAACGGAATTCAAATGGATTCCAAGGGAATCTAAGACATTACATAAATTCCCCCAAGAGAGCTTTAGAGAGGACACAGAGGTGCCTAGGAAACGTGTCAGAGTCCAGAGGGCTGGGGACATGGGATACAGGGCAGGGTTTTGTTGCCAAAGATTTTTTAAAACAGGAAAGGAGTTGATTCGTACGTTCTCTTTGTAGCCTGTAGACAAAAATCCCCCTTAAGTGCACTTCCCTGTATCCTCCAACCCTGTCTGACCGGATATTTGATCTTAATAAAGTGCATTTCCTATTAAAAGTAAAATAAAATTTTTCCTCAATAATTCAATAAAAAGTAAAAAAGATTGGTACAATCTGGTCACCCTGGCTTGATCATATGAGCCTGGTATCGCGTTAGGCTCCAGTGCTCTCTAATGTTTTGATGTACCATCTATCCTGCTAAAACTGGGGTCTTAATGTGTAGTCCAACCTTTGTAGGTGGATATATCGCTAAAAAACAACAAAAAATGCTGCACTAAGTGAACAACAATAAATAAATATCTAAATGTGATCAGTCCATTAAAGCATTCAAATGAATAATGTGAAGAAAACAATCCTTTGTAAATAGTGTCTCAAAAAGATGGAAAGCTGATGATCCAAAGTGCACCTTCCACTGTGATAAGAAAAGGGTGTATCCTTACCAGATGGCTAGACCCCACGTTATAGGAGCTTAGCAAAGCATGGGTTCAATGCAGCATGAAGGATATATCCAACAGATACGTGCAGACTGATAATGACATCAAACACGCTGGTTATGCCATTTCTCGCTCATTCGTGATTAAAATGTAAAAGAGGAAGGTTCGCCACATAGTATAAAAACTGAGTGGTTTATTTGAAATCATACACTGTAACAAGACCAACAATAGAGTAAAAAATCCTGGATAAAAAGCAATCTGCAGATCACAAGGTACAATAGCATGGTGTGACTAGGCATGGACTTCACCCTACTAGTTTCATCATAACTGACGTCATCACTCTAATTGTCAAGTCCAAGACGGGAAGAGCGCCAGGGGTTATTTTTAGGGGGTTGCCCTCCCTACAGACCAGTATAGCACCCAATTTATTGGACCCACCAAAAACGTTCTTTCTTCCAACTGGTAGGTTTCTACCCATGCAAAAAATGTGCAGTACGTAAAATTAACTGTCACGTACCTGATGGCGGAGCCCAGAGTGTAGGGAGTGGCCTCTCGTGTGCCCCTGATGATGTCATTTCTGACGAAACGGCCGTAGGGTTGACACACTCGTACCGACGGCGCATGCGCGGAGTTTCGTTTTAAAGCTGTATTGGTTCCTTGCAAGGAAAAGTGTTTTTATGGATGCCAGTGTGGCGTTTTTTTAATAAACAAGAGATAAAACGTTCTACACCATTGGAGTTCTCTCTTTTCTTTTGAATACTTCCATATCGGTGAGAGCTTTTTTCCCTGATTGTACCGCTGTCTGGAGGCCTGTGGTGATCGTTTGCTGATCTACATCCATCATCCCAGATAAAGTTCCAGCCGCTGTGGAGGGTAAACCCCAAGCTGTTAGCTCTATGCCTCTGATCAGAGGCTGTCTGGTAAGCCTTCAATCTATACCAGGTGACGGGAGTTCAACACGGTGACAGTCACGGATTTATATTTATAGAAAGTCACATTTAATCGCTCTTTTGGACACTTTCTTTTGTAATTTTTTTTATATATCTACTTTTGGACTTTCAAAATATGTGGATAAAAAATTGGTATTAGTCACGCACATATATAACTACAGTGGAGTATTTATTTATGTTATTGTTCACTTTATTTTCTTTCATCATTTTTGGATCACATATGAAAGTTGTTGGTGCTTTAATAGTAATACCAATCTTTGTGCTAACGGGATGCCTTTCATGACATTAACACTAGTGGGAGAGGCAAAAAACTCTCTCTTCAAGTGTTACAGGTAAAATGATTGAAAAAGACATGTCTCTGTTCCCAGTGGATGCCTGTTGAGGGGAAACGCGTCGGGTGGACCAAGTGGCTGTGACGCCATCACGTTTTTTCAATCATTTTTTCCCCCTGCAGTCAGTCGGTTTGATCCTCTGCTGCTTGTGTGCTATTTTTAGCTGAACTTTTTTTATCTGGTTCCCATTTGCTGTGCAAATTTGCTGTGCAATTGCTATTGCTGTGCAATTTGAAATTTTTGGTTTGCAGTTTCCAGTGTGCTGAGTTTTATTGCTGTGACCAAATTGCTGTGGAGTTTTTTAGTGACTTTTCAAATGATTTTTTAATAAATCAATGTTATACATCTGCACTATGGAGTCTCCCCTATTTTGTTTCTATTGAGGGGTCGGGATGAGTGGAGGATCCAAGGGAGATAATTAACCCCCCCCCCATAGCTGTGGAAATCAGGTATATGAACAAAAAGGAAAGTGCTTGCTTGCTGATCCTTCGAAGTGGATGAGGACATCTCTCTTGATCGTTATCCAGGTGGAGATCACTGATGCCGGCAGGCTAATGCAACAAGCCCATAAGATCTCTATAACCCGGTAAGCGGGTAATTTTACCATATCTATAGCGGGAGGATCACCATTTTATCCTAAAGTACACAATATATTTTCACTTGGAGTCTATATTGTTTGTTAACATTTGATGTGGTGGTTCTAGGTGAAAAGAGTGAAGCAATGTTTCCATAATTATTAGCTTATTTTTAATTATATACAATATATCTTTACATTGCCCACGGTAACTATACTGCGATAGTCATATTGAGTCTATTTTTTCTACTTTCTCCTTTTTTATTTGTTATCCACAACTATTTTTTATATATATATTTTTTATCCTTTTGGGTGGAACATTCAGTTATGTCAGTTCCGGGGTGACTGTGCTTGATCTCTGTCTAGTCTATGGAGATTGCGCCACTTCCTGCCTTTCAGGTCAAGGTTTGGTTTTTATTTTAATTTTTGCTTGATCTCCATTTAGTCTATGAGATCGCGTCATTTCCTGCCTCTCAGGTCGAGGTTTGGTTTTTATTTTGCGCTGCAACCTTGCTGAACTGAGAGTGAGGCTTGGTTCATTTTCTGAGCTCCAAACGAGGCTTGATCTGGCATTTATTGCTGAGGCCATACTAATTTTAATTTTAATATTGAGGTGTGGCTATTTTATTGAGTGACCCTCCCCTTGTTTTGTGATCAATCCAGTTACAATTGGGTTGGATCACTCATTTTAATCCCATGGTGGTTATGTTAATCAGGCGATTAGTGCACTTTGATCAGCTGCTCTCTTTCCACCTTGGACTTGACAAATAGCGTGGGTGTCGACATGAACGCTATACTCCTAATGACGTCAGTTATGATTGAAATAGTAGGGTGGGGTCCATGCCTAATCACACCACACTAATCTACCTTGTGATCTGCAGATTGATTTTTATCCAGGATTTTTTACTCTATTGTTGGACTTGTTACATTGAATGATTTCAAATAAACCACTTGGTTTTTATACTATGTGGCGAACTTTCCTCTTTTACATTTTAATCACGAATGAGAGAGAAATGGAATAACCGGAGCGGTTGATGTCATCATTCTGCACGTATCTTTTGGATAGATCCCTCATGCTGCATTGAACCCACTCTTTGCTAGGCTCCTATAACATGGAGTCTAGCCATCTCTTATGGTGGAAGGTGCACATTGGATTATCAGCTTTTCATCTTTTTGAGACACTATTTACAAAGGATTGTTTTCTTCACATTATTCATTTGAACACTTTAATGGACTGATCACATTACATATTCATTTATTGTTGTTCACTTAGAGCAGCAGTTTTTGTTTTTTACGGTTTATACACATGTTCTTTTGGGTTATTGCCAGCTGCTTTCTTTATAGTTCACCTGCGAAATGTCTACACCCATCTTTTTGGACACATTGCTATGCAATTACTTATTTTTATGGAAATATTTATGCACCTTGGAATAGTCCAATGGTTAAATAGAAGGCCAAGCTATGGCTTCCTTTCTGAACTTTAATCACCACATTCCAAATCGGTTAGCATAGAAGTCTATGGAGCTCCTTTACTTTCCGGCTCCCCTTTCTGGCGGGAGGTAAGCAGTGGGGGAGATTTAACTGGTGAACATAGAATCTAGTGCAGCTGTGCATAATAACGAATCAGCTTCTAACTTCAGCTTCAGTTCTGGTAAACTTTGACAATAAAGCCTAGAAGCTGATTGGTTACTATGCACAGCTGCACCAGATTCTGTGTAAAACCGTTTTAGTAAATCTCCCCCAGTATGATGAATCCAGCATATCAATTTGGTGCTATTAAGAAGAGCCGCAAACTATCCTAACTTTGTTCATCATAGCAAAGTGACTACAGTAATAATGAGAAATGTCTGCAGAGGGGGTAGAGACTACTGCTGAACAAAGCAATGTCTATAACGAGAACATGCATAGAATTCTAAATGCATTTTATATGGTGGGAGTATCATACTGTTCTTGGAGGAGAAACTTGTGGTCATTCAGGCGACTATTTGAACTGAAGACTGCCCCCAAAGTTCTGTTGTGGTGGTTGGGTGTGCGTCTGTGTGTTTGTATATACACAAAAGACAAATTAAAAAAACAAAACATGTGGTTAAAGTTAAAAAAAACAAACGCACACAACATACTTGAGTTTCTCTATGGGATGAGGCTGTACGATAGGTCCAGCCGTTCCATTAATCTCCTGCTTGCGACGAATGTATCTGGGAGGTTTGGCTTCTCCATGAATGTAAGCGAGTTTTACTTGCCGACCTTAAAAAAGGAAAAAAAAAAATAAAATCATTCACCTAATTTACGCTAATAAAAAATGATTACTTTTTTTAACCCTTACTCTTGCTCTATTAACCTAAAGACCACCTAACGTATATATAATTTCACAAAGTGTTTATTGGTAATGCTCCCTTATTTATCAATGTACTAATGGCAGTTGCCTAATGAAACATCTATATGCTTCCATCTAAAAAGGTACCTTGATATATTATGTGAAGTGTTCTAGCTTTGACTTAAATATAAATAACTTTTTGGTTTCCTAGTTTGTCAAATGAAACACTGGGGGGTGTTAATAAAAGCATTTATAACACTTTTCTGGCAGTGTGACAGTTTCAGGTAGTTCTCGTTCACCCCCCCCCCCTTTTTTTTTTCTTGATCAGTCACTATGGCTGCAATAAATTCTAAATAATTACAACTATTCCGATTTGGAAACTGGGGGTGATTAAGACCATCTTTGTTAGTGTACAGTTAGTGTACAGAGAGTTGCCAGTGCTGAGAGTGGGCTATGTATGTGCTGTGAAGCATTAATGTGAAAGCTTCCTCCACATATGGGCAGGTGCAGTTTACCATCCCCTCTGTAGGTGGCACTGTGTTGCTGGCTGCTGTACAGAGGGAATGGAGGATGAGAGGAACACTGTTCCCCTGCAGTCTTTGTGGGTTTCACCAGGGGAGCAGTAGCAGCGCTGAGAACTACTGCACCTGTGCTGACTGTTACAAGACACCGATACCATAGTATTTTGAACTGTTGCCACTGTTCTCCATGTGCTGTGTTACCTTCATCTGACCAAATAATAATTGTGCCACTTTACTTGGTCTCTGTGTGCCATTCTTCCATATTGGGTAACAACTAACTGGCTTCACCCACAATGCAATCAGCAGGATATGCTGAACACAACAGCTGGCACAGATGGGGTCCTAGGGACCACTATGCATCTTTAGGAGTGGCCCTAGCGCTAGCTCCATAATTCAATGGTTCAAACATCTCGCTGGGGGAATGGGAAGAAAGACTGGAAAGTGAAGTACACCTCTATCAGATTCCCATCAAGCAAATTTCAGAACTACTATCAATTCCTAAGAGGATGATGACCGCCGCCCCCCCCCCCCCCCCCGCCCCAATCTATCATGGTCATGCCAGAGGAGGAACAAATAGTCACACGGGTGGAAGATCTCTCTGGGAAGAATGTTACTCTGATGAAGAGGAGACGCAGATTCTTAATTTGCATACAGCAAGAGGGCTAGAATTTTACCTACTTTGCAGCAGCCATGCAGAAATTGAAGAAAAAAAAAAATGGAAGAGGAAGGAAGGAGGGAGGAGGTAAGGAGGAGGGAAGAAGAAAGAAGATCTTCAGGGGTGTGCCAATTTAGGCACTCTAGACAAGTTATGGAACCAGCTTATAGGCAGGGTGAGTGTGGCCAGTGTGTTGGACCTTACAGGAACGGGCGAGGTCCCAACCTTCCCTCACCTTCAATGATGCGATAGTGGAGGCAGTGGCCCAGGAACAGGAGGTTGCAGCGGCAACTATATATTTTAGGGAGAAGACCTTGGCTCATAACCCTCTTTTGGCTTTGCAAACAGCCATATGGTCGCTGACACAGAATTGACTCATGCAACAAGAGGACTACGGTTAAGCAGGAGTTAGCCCAGTTCTCGTAAGGGGGAACCCTTTACAGAGATACACTGATGAAGACCGGAGGTGCTGGCGATGTGGGGATGCTATGGAAGCCTGGCCAGAAATTGCAGCCGCCTTGAGAATAGGGGTGTCCCTCGCAAGAGGTTAACAAATGTCCTAAACTCACGACTCAATGGTTGCTCCAAATCTGGTGGTTACCGCCCTAATCAATGACCAGGAGATCCATTGGGGGGGGGGGTATTTTCTAAAACTAGGGAGTGCAAAATCTGGTCCAACTCTCACACAGAAACCAATCAGCTTCCAGGTTTTATTGCCAAAGTTTAATTGAACAAGCCGAAGCTAGAAGCTGATTGGCTACCATGCACAGCTGCACCAGATTCCGAGTGCTTCACATTTTTGTAAATCTACCCCCTTGTCTCATAGATACAGGATCTGAAGTTACCACTACGGAGTAGGACTTATGGGAAGCAGTCTAGGCCCTGGAACCAGCTGGACGTGTCGCGGTTATCCTTGCAGGCGGCCAATAACTTACATATAGTGGTAGAAGGAATAACTTGGATGACCATGCAGATACTTCACCAAGCAGTGGAGCATGTAGGTCTAGTGGTGACCCGCAATCCCCTGTCTCCTCTGTACACATGATCTTGTTATGAATGTCCTCAAGGACTTTGACTTGTCCCGACTGCTAACCTAAATGGAAAGATCTTGTGGCTATAACCAGGGGTGTAAACATCTAGTAGTCTGGCAAAACACAGTCTTGCAAGTTCTAAATCACAGACAGTCGTCAACAGACAGACCAAGTGGGCATTGTGCAAACATCACCAAGAAGCTGCTTCTCTCATCTGGGCGCAGAGAAAGTTCTGAAGGGGCCTCATAGTTGAACCCCATCGAGCTGTTGAGGTGTCCGGAAAATGGCTGAACGCCCAAACCCTTTCCAAGGTTCATCTGGGTAAGGTGATGGTTCAGTTAATCAACCTGGGCACCACCCTTATTCTCCTATCCAACCGGATGGTAACAGTAGACCCTTGTGTGGTACTCAAGCAGTGCATTGCTGTGTCTCAACCTGTGGTGTCAAGGCCATCTGTGCTCTTCTGCGAACCTCTATATCTCCTAGAAGTTAATCAATACCAACAATCAATCAGTTGGCTATCTCCTCCTGGAACATGTAACAATTTCCCAAAGGTGAACTTATCCTTTAAGCCAAATACCTCACTGCTGTTCTCCCTGTTCACTTCATCTGATCAAATAATATTTGTCGCTTTAATTGGCCTCTGTGTGCCATTCTTTCATCCTGGGCACCAACTGGGCCGGCCCCACACAACTCCTATGAAGTCGTGGCTGTTGGAGTCCTAGCAACCAGTGACTCATTCCTAGCTCCATTCAGCTGTTGAGCAGATTCCTAGCTGACAACTGAATGTAAAACAAAGGGTTAGGGATGTTGGCTGATGTCATTACCAAAATATGGCAATGGACAATTGTTAAATCACAGGAATCTGTTGGAGAGGAGTCAATGGAGAAAGATCAACTGTGCTGGGTTCCTATTGCCACCCATGTGCCTATTGGGTATAATTCAACTTTCTTCCCGTTTGGTTAACAATCACCAGTCACCTGTGCACATTTTTGTTCCTTTGCTGGACTTTAGGGCTCCTGGCACTGATCCTGCACCTTCAACAGTAAGCTAAAATTGTTCGCTCCCATACTTTAAACATTTTAGAATGGAATAGCAGCAAGAACATTTATTTCTATATTTGACTGTGTATGAAACACACACACACACACACACACACACACACACACACACGTTCCTCAACTATTAAAACCTAGGAGTAATTACAATTCAGCTGTTCCCTTGTCACCAACAACTAAATATGCATGCAAATTATGATCAGTCAAATGGGCATAGCGATTACTGTACAATGTTCAATCAGTAGGGAGACATTTTAAATAAAACCTAAATTCTGATTAAGAGTATTTATGTTTTTTTTGGTATGGATACCAGGTGTAGAGATTTAACGCTAGAAAGGTTTTTGATTTGTATGTAGAAGCACCTTGTAATTTGCAATACAAATTATTCACTGCAATCTTTCCTGGGGCTCATGAACTGTAGGTGAATTGTGTGGTTTGTTTAAATTGCTTAAGGATACAAACCTTTAGGCTTTCCAGAGTATATTGAACTGATATTTTGAGTTATCATTTTTAACTTTTCCTCTCTTGCACTGAAGAGCCTTAAATACATCTCTCGTGAAGACTCGTATTCTAAGAGCTGGTGGCCTTTAAAGTCCCTTTCACAGTGTTTCCTCCACAGGTAGTCAGAGTCTTCCATAAAGTCCTTTAGTACAAAAAGAATGGCCTTACTTTACATGTTCTACAGAGTGTTAAAAAAATAAAAAATCTACACATCAGACATATGCTATGCTATTCACCAAAGAACAGAGACCTATGCAGTTCTGTTGGTTTCCCTGTGCTTATTAAAAAGACACTGCTATGTTAAATCGGCTGCTATGTTACTTAAAGTGATTGTACAGCTTTCATTTTTTTTTTTTATTAAAAGTACAAACATGTTATACTTACTTGCTCTGTGCTGTGGTGTGGTGTGGTTTTGCACAGAGCAGCCCCATCCTCTTCTTGGGGGGTCCCCTGCTGGCGCTCCTGGCTTTGTTTATAGACACAGACAGTATGGCTCAGCAACACCCCCTGTGTGATGAAATTTGATTGACAGCAGTGAGGAGCGAAAGAGCCCCTGCTCTTAAAACTCAGCGCTGGATCGAGATCAGGCCCAGGTAATTATGGCTCTAAGGGAGGGTGGGGTCCTGTGGTACAGAGTTTTTTTTACCTTAATGCATAGTATGCATTAACGTAAAAACCTATAAAACTGCCACAGATTAATACAATATCACAATAGACTAATATTATTGCAACATATACCGATCAGCCATAAAAGTATGACCACACACCTAATATGGAGTATGGCCCCCTTTTGCTAAAACAGCCCTGACCCATTGAGTCATGGACACCAATGTAACATCCACATGAATGGCAGGACTCAAGGTTTCCCAGCAGAACATTGCCCAAAGCATCCTTCTACCGCATCCTGGTGCCATCTCTTCCCCAGGTAAGTGACACACACGCACCCCAGCCATCCACACGATGTGAAAGAAAACATGATTCATCAGACCAAGCCACCTTCTTCCATTGCTCCATAGTCCAGTTCTGGTGCCCATTGTAGACATTTTTTGCTGTGGACATGGGACACCATGGGCTTCACAGCCCCATAACAACAAACTGAGATACCCATTTTTTTCTGCTTTCACCACATCAACTTCATGGACAACATGTTCACTTCCTGCCCAATATATCCCACCAATTTTTAGATACCATTGTAACAAGATATCCCTTTTACCCATTGGTGGCCATAATGTTATGGCTGATCATTGTAAGCATAAGGCACATGCCAACACACCTCATGCATCTGAGCCAGACCTTTGTCCAAGACACATGTAACAACTACTGCATACTACATGGGTACCGGACCCTCTAAAAGTTTCTAACACAATGCTTTAGGGTTTTTTTTCCCATACTGCCCAGATGCAGTTTTGCCATAGTGTGGATGCAATGCAGTGTATCCATGGTTTTCGTGCGGGTTACCCATACTTTGATCGACTTCTATTAGATTGAGTGTTTTTGGTGCATTTTCCAAAATCGCACCAAAAGTCCTGCATGCTGCATCTTTGGTGCGCTTTCAGAAAATGCACCAAAATGCCAGATCACGTGGCGTAAAAGCGCCCTTACAGCCGAACTCAAGGATTTTAAAAAATAAATACATACCCTTGCAGTGGGCTCCCAGTAGTGCAAGGGTTAAATGCTTGTTAAGCCTAGAGGTAGAAGAAACACTTACCTTTATTACTCACTCCCCTGGCCACTGGAACTCTCCTCTTCTCTCCGAAGCTCTGGGTTGTGGGCGGGCCCTCACCATTCTCATGTACAATGCAGGACTGCTGGTCCTGCATTAACCATGATGACAAAGAGTGACCACTGGCCAGAGCACCAGAAGAGAGGAGGCTTTAAGGGATCGGTCACACAATATAGTGGAAGCCTACTGGAGTAAAGAATAAGACCCCATACACACTTAGATTTTCTGCAGGTTTTTGTCTTCAGATTTACCAAAACCATGTAGTGCAAGGGCCTCCCTGATTGCATACAAATTGAAACTCTTAAGGTTTGACCTCATATTATATGATTTGGGTAAATATGAAGACAAAAATCAGCAAAAAATCTAATAGTGTGTATGGGGTCTATGGCAAGCATTACAACCCATTCCTCTACCTCTAAATAAAAATATATAAATAAAATAAACAAAAAATGTAACCTAATTCAGGCAGTTTAAACAAAATGGGGGTGCCATCCCGAATTGCAAGAGAATTTTTATTATGCTGCCTGGATTAGGGCTTTAAACAAAAGTGTATAGTAAAGCCATTTTTTAAAAAGATTTGGATAGAGTAGTGAGTGGGTTAAAACCTCATCAGGTTTTTATTGCCATCTCTGACATTTACCCTCTCTATGACTCATGAGGACCATTGTCACCAGGACTGAGGGCAAATCCTCCAGTGGGGTGACCTGGTCCAGTGACAACAGAGCACTGTATAGGGGTTTATAGAGAAGATTAGGAGAAAAAAAAAAGGGGAAGAAGGTTTGACATACTGGATTACATTCTTCAATGCGATTAAGCTGCTCTGGAGTACAACGGTCAAGAACTGGCTTCAGGATATCAAACGGTACACCTCCAACTTCTTGGATTGCTACAAAGTAGACAAGAAATAAGGATAAAAAAGTGGTCCATAACATATGTGATATAGTCTGTTTATGGCATTATAGCTGAATTCCAGGTTTGCTGGCCCAAACAAAATAATTTCTACACTAACAGATGCACACATGGGATGCACTGTATAAAGTGTATGTAGCCTCAGCTACATTCAGTGTACAGCCTTGTGTATACTTGTGTGGGACAGACTTCCTGTCCCACATCCGGAACAAAATACTGTCAAGTTGAGTGGCAGTCAGCTATTCTTAGGCAGCTTTGTATTCTCTGAATGAATACAGAGGCTCCCCTGATTGGCTGAGGTGGAGAGATCACGACATCATTCATCCACCTTTCCGCTTTAGCCGCTCATCCAACCCCGCTGGTGGCCGCAGGGATTCACAGCTGTCTGCAGATTCTGTGATCACCTGAAGTGACCACTGCATCCAGCAGAAATCACCACAGGTAAACCCCGGCTGTGCATAAAACCATGAATAGTTGCTACCACCGATGACCTGTTGTCATATTGAACGGGGCCAGTGGCTGCACCTAGCTGCTGAGAGCCTTTGATTTCTGCCAGTTAACTTTCTAAAGTTGTATTCCATTTTCCTCTAGCAGAGCAACACCAATATTCACAGTCACACTTACAGTCAATATTGTTCTGAAGCACACGTAGACATTGCTGGTATAGCGTAAGCATCTTTGGAAGATAAATTGTCTTGGAACCAGAATACACCAACATTTTAGAGTTGAGACGTCTTCCAGTAAAACCATTTGTTTCAGGACTTATTTCAGCCACAGGCTCTGGTATATTCCCTGTATTGAAAATAGAATGAAAAAAGCAGATCTCAAAAATGGTGAAGACACAGAAGACACAGAAATGCAGAGCTCATCATCTGCAGTACCATTCATACTAGTTTAAGAACCACGTTAAATCTGTTATATTACATGATACTAGCCAATATATATTGAAATCCACACACATTCTATGAGCAAAGTCATCTGGTTTTTATTTTTCTTAGAGACCCCATGGTAGGATCCTCCTGCCACAGTTTCAGGTTTTGTTCCCACCTATTTTAAGTTGATAATTTCTTCCTGTTGCATTTTGTATGGCACCAACTACATTAAAACAGTGAGGGTAGCAATATCTGCGGCAGGCCTGGAAACTCCTGTTCAGAGACTAATGTGTGCTCCCAAGGGTCAGAAAAAAATCTATTTAGTTTAGCTTGACACCATCTGCCAAAATTGCCTAATAGTTCTGAGTGGATTAAGCTTTTATAGACCAGGTTTTAAATATGCTGAATTTATTGGAGCATATAGTGAAGAGATATTAAAAGTGCAACACCTACATGGAAGCAAAATTTGTCTTATGGAGGCAAGTAGGGGATCCCTATATCACAGTATATTTATGGATACATTTCTAAGCTCAATTGTACAAGTTATAGTGGAAGTCTAAGACACAATGATTTATTAAAGTGGCTGTTTTTAAAATGCCTGAAGTAAATCGCTAGCAAAATAGAAGGTGAAGTTTTGGTATTTGAAAAACATTGGGATTTAATTGGCATTGCAGAATCATAGCTTGATTCCCAGCTATGCGCTCATTCAAAAAGGACAGGATAAATTGAAAAATCGGAGTTACTTACCGGTAACGTCCTTTTCCAGGAGTCTTTCAGGACAGCACCATAGAGAGACCCTGGCTCCTCCCCTTCTGAGGAAACACCGCCTTCAACTTTTAGCTTTAAACCTCACCGCTCCCCCCGGCCCCTCAGTTCTTCAAGAGGACCTCCGGTTAGCTGGGGAGACACAAGGACACGTCATAATAACTCTGATCTTACCTGACGTTCTTCTGCGATGAACTCTTCACGAATGTCCCTAAAGTAGGGTGGGTAACTGTGCTGTCCTGAAAGACTCCTGGAAAAGGACGTTACCGGTAAGTAACTCTGATTTTCCCATTTACGTCTTTCAGGACAGCACCATAGAGAGGATGAGCGAGCACCTTAGCTTAGGGTGGGACTACTGCCTGCAGAACCTTACGCCCAAAAGCCTGGTCTTTTGCTGACAGAAGGTCCAATCTGTAGTGTTTCACGGACGTGTCGAATCTGGACCACGTTGCCGCTCTACAGATCTGTTCCGGAGACGTACCAGCCCACTCGGCCTGAGAGGTCGCCACTGCCCTAGTGGAGTGTGCCCTGATACCCCTAGGGGCTTCCATCCCGCTAATTATATAAGCCTGGCTGATGACCAACCTTAACCACCTAGCTATGGTGCGCCTAGAGGCTCTGCCTCCCTTCCTGGTTCCTGAAAATAACACAAAAAAGGAATCAGATTTTCTAAATGGTTTTGTATCCTCCAAGTACTGCAGGACACACCTTCTTACATCTAGTTTATGAAACCTATGTTCCTGTTCCCTCACAGGATTCACACAAAAGGTGGGCAAAACAATTTCCTGGCCTCTATGAAAAACCGAGGCCACCTTAGGCAAAAAGGCCGGGTCGGTTTTAAAAACTACTCGGTCCGGAAATATCTGAAAAAAAGGTGCCCTAATGGAGAGGGCCTCGAGTTCACTCACTCTTCTTGCCGTAGTGATTGCCACCAAAAACACCGTTTTGAGGCTAATCCATTTTAGCGTACACGTCTCCAATGGCTCAAAGGGTTCCCCTGTAAGCGCTTGTAAGACCAAAGAAAGATCCCAAATCGGGAAGGGGGAGACCCTCAAAGGTCTCTGCCTACTCAATGCTTTAAAAAATCTAATGATCCAAGGATCGGAGGCTAGTTGTTTATCCAGAAACACACTCAAAGCGGAAACCTGTCCCTTCAGGGTGCCAAGGGCTAACCCCTTGTCCGCCCCTGCTTGCAGGAACTCTAAGACCGCTATAGTACTGTGAACATCAAAGGAAGTTTCTGTGCACCAGCTATTAAAACGTTTCCACGTTTTTTGGTAGATAGCCTGGGTTTCTTTTTTCCTGCAATTTAGGAGGGTCTTCACTAAGCTATCTGAGAAACCCCTGCTCTTTAGCAATTCCTCCTCAGTAGCCAAGCCGCGAGGCTCCATCTCTCCACCTGGGGACAACAGATTGGCCCCTGGGAAAGGAGATTCTCCTGAACTGGCAAAAGCCAGGGGGGTTCTGCTGCCAGACTTCTCAGGATGGAGAACCAAGGCCTCCTGGGCCAATGTGGCGCAATAAGAATGAGGGTCGTGTTTTCCAGCTGGAATTTTCTTAGGACGGCCGGGATCAGTACCGGAGGGGGGAAGGCATAACACCTGTCGAAAGCCCAACTCTGAGCCAGTGCGTCTACCCCTAGGGCTCCATCCCACCTGTTTAGGGAGAAGAAAAGATGCACCTTCCTGTTTTCTCTCGAGGCAAAGAGGTCTATGCATGGCCTTCCCCATTTCTGGGATATTGCCTCGAAAACCCCCTGGTTCAGAACCCAGTTGCCTTCTTTCAGCCGTTTCCTGCTGAGGAAATCTGCCACCAGATTTTGCTCCCCCTTCAGATGCACTGCCGAGAGGGATAGGACGTTCACTTCGGCCCATCTGAGAATGCTTTCTACCAGGGTCCACAAGGGTCTGCTTTTGGTACCCCCCTGCCTGTTTATGTAGGCTACAGCTGAAGAGTTGTCCGACCGGACTCTCACATGCTGTCCCTGCAGTTCCTTTTGAAAAGCTCTGAGCGCCAAGGCTACTGCCGTCAGTTCCTTCCAGTTGGAGGATCTTCTTGCGTCCTCCCTCCGCCAGACGCCTTGAGCCACCCGGTCCTCCATATGCGCCCCCCAACCCATGCCACTCGCATCGGTCGTGACGCATCTGGACACCGGCAGAACCCAGTCCAAACCCTGTGAGAGATTGGCCTCTCTTCGCCACCACCATAGGGATCTTTTGACCTGGCCTGGTATAGTTATCAGGGAGTCCAAAGACCCCTGGCTGTGGTCCCAAATATTCAGGATGAAGAGTTGTAAAGGGCGAAAGTGTAACCCTGCCCATTGAACTGCTGGAAGTGCAGCCGTCAATAACCCCAAGGCTGACATAGCCTTTCTTACTGATATTTGCTGGCTGCCCTGAAGTGACAACATTGCTTTGTCTACCTTCAGGATCTTCTCCCTTGGCAGGAAGACTTTCTGTTTTGTTGAATCCAACAGGTAACCTAAAAAGATTACCTTTTGCGATGGATTCAAATTGGACTTTTCCAGATTTAAGAGCCAACCTAGACCCTCTAGAATATTCCTTGTAAACTGCAGGTCCTGCGACAGTTGTTCCGGGGAAGAGGCAAAAAGTAGTAGATCGTCTAAATATGCGATCACTGAGATGCCCTTGACCCGTAGGAAAGCCAAGACTTCTACCATGACTTTGGTGAAGATGCGGGGGGAAGAGGATAGCCCGAAGGGAAGGGCCCTGAACTGCCAATGAACCGTCCCTTCCCTGGTATTTACTGCCAGCCTGAGGAACTTCTGACACTGATCTGCAACGGGAATGTGCAGGTAGGCATCCCTCAAGTCTATCGATGCCATGAAGCAGTTTGGAGGAAGGAGTGTTTTTACCGAATAGATCGAGTCCATACGGAACCTCCTGTAGGTGAGCGAGACGTTCAGAGGCTTCAGGTTCAGGATGAGCCTGAACTTCCCCGAGGGTTTGCGCACCACAAAAAATGTGGGAGTAAAAGCCTCTGCCCGTCTCCCCTTCTGGAACTCGAACTACTACCTCCTGTTCCTCCAACTCCTGGAGGGAGGAAAGGAGAGCCGCTGACCTCTCTGCACATTTCGGTAGCGTGGTTACCAGGAGTCTGCATGGTGGAGGTTCTGCAAACTCTAACCTGTACCCTCTTCTTATGACTTCCAAAATAAAATGGTTGGAGATTATCTCCCACTGTGGAAGGAAGGCCCCCAGTCTTCCTCCCACCGTTATTCTGTCACTTAGTCTTTCTGGGCTGTTCAGGAGGGCGAAAAATAGCCCCCCCATGCCCTTTCCCTTTTTGTCCCCACCCCTTTTTCTGTTGATCAGATTTTGGGGGGTCCAATTTCTTCCAGGGCCGAGACTTCCTTTTAGTCTCTGCCGGTTTCCTTTTAAAAGGAAATGCCTTTTTTCTGTCAGCCGTTCGATCCAACACGACTTCCAGACCTGGTCCGAAAAGCAAGTCCCCCGTGAGAGGAATGCCGCAAAGTTTAACCTTGGATGCGGTATCTCCCTGCCACGTTTTAAGCCATAAGGCTCTTCTTGCCGAATTGGACAATGCGGCTGATCTTGCGGACATGCGCACCGATTCAGCCGAAGCATCTGCCAGATAAGCTACTCCTTTAAGAAGCATGGGAAAAGACGACAGGATTACTTCCTTAGGCGTTCCTGCCTCTATGTGTGCTTTAATTTGCGTCAGCCAGTACTCCATGTTTCGTGCCACCACTGTGGACGCCATGGCGGGTTTAAGGTTCCCTAGAGAGGAGTCCCAGGATTTTTTCAAGAGGGAATCTATCCTCTTATCCATGGGATCTGGGAGTGCCCCCATGTCCTCAAAGGCCAAGTCAGTGTGCCTGGAGACCTGCGAAAAGGCTGCGTCTAGCTTAGGGGATTTGTTCCATACCAGCGTCTCCTCTTCTGCAAAGGGGAACCTACGCTTAAGTGCTCTTGAAAGGAAAGGTTTCCTTTCAGGATCTTGCCACTCTTTTTTGATGGCGTCGACCAAGACCTCATGGACCGGGAACACCTTCCTTTTATGTTCCCCTAGTCCCTTGTACATCTGGTCATGGAGCGATAGCTTCTTCCTTTCCTCCTGGATTCCTAGGGTGGTATGAATAGCTCCTAGGAGCTCCTCCACCTCTTCCAGGGAAAGTTTGTAGCGAGAGGATCTTGTGGATTCCCCTTCCACCTCCTCTCCCTCCGATTCCCCCTGGGGATCAGAAGACCCGCTATCAGGCTCTTCCTCCACCTCGAGTCTGGCCCCTCCTGGATTCTCTCCACTTCCCGAGGGAGCATCCATTAAGGACTGAGGTACACTCTGCTGTGCTGGTGGGGAAACAACCTGCGGCTGTGGCAACTGAAGACTGGAAAAAAGTGCCTTAAAAGTCTGCACAGTATTAGAAAGCTCCTTAACGGAAGCTGCTAAATCTGAAGACTGCTCCCCAGACTGCTCCCTTACTAACCCCTCTATACATTCCCTGCAGAGGGGCTTAGACCAAGATTCCCCCATCGTGATTCTGCATGAGGGGCATTTTCTCTTGGTACTGTGGGGCGACTTGCTTTTCTCTGTAGCTTTGCCCTGTAAAATAAGTTAAAGAGAGGGAGCAATCAGCAAACTTATCCACCAGCACTACCACAGAGGGCCACCAGGGGTGCATTTCCCGGGACCGACCACCACCAGGGACCCAGTCACAACCCCTTCCCCCCCTCACCACCAAGGGGAGATCTACACCTGTGGAGCTTACAGGAAGCGGTAAGGGAACACCACCCCAGGGTTCCTCTTACCTTGGAGTGGCTGGTGCAGGATTCTCCCGGAGCGGTTCTTGAAGCCTCTGCTTCCGACATCTCCTCAGAGCGTAGTGGTGTTCCAAACCCCTGTATGCTGTCCCCACAGCAGGTCAGAGGCAGCACCAGCCGAACGCGCGGTCCGTTTTCAACACCGCGACCGGAACCGGAAGTCACGGGTCAGACGGAATCACTGACCTCCGCCGGAAATGACGTCACCCGCCCTCCGACCCAGCGCTCAGAGCTCCCACGCTGGCTGCTAGTGCAGGGGGGTCTCCTGTGCCTCCGCCTATGCCACTGCTAGGCAAAAAGAAAACGGACCCCTCCGGCTTGCTGCTTCACTAAGAGAAGCTGGAGGAACGTGATGTGCAGCCTTCTAAAAAGGTACCCAGCCACACTAGCCTCTTAGACTGCAGTCTTTATAAGAAAGTGAGCAGGAGACAGAGAGAGAGAGCGCCCGATCACCCCCCTCTGCTCAGCCTGCAATTAGCTTCAGCCTCCCTGGCTGTTTAGCCCTGGTCCCTTGCGATGTCTCCCCACCGGAGGAAACACCTGAACTGAGGGGCCGGGGGGAGCGGTGAGGTTTAAAGCTAAAAGTTGAAGGCGGTGTTTCCTCAGAAGGGGAGGAGCCAGGGTCTCTCTATGGTGCTGTCCTGAAAGACGTAAATGGGAAAAAGGAGAGAGTTGACTTCCTCAACCCCAATGGAGTACTCATGTAGGACTTTAGACAAGCATACTGGCCACATATCTAAGATATATTTATAATACTACATGAGGATTCCACTATATGGAAATTTAGGAAAAGGACTGGGGGGGGGGGGGGGCGGAAGGGGGGGAAATTGGCTCAATTTAACTTGAAATCTTATATCAATACCTCACTGATCGAGGTGAATTATAACAAACGTTTTTCTACAGTGGTACTTAGTACTAGCCTGCTTGGTGTCCTCAATCCTGGGGCCTCCTCAGGGTATTTTTGTGGCTGTGGTGTAGGAGGGAACAGTCCTTCACACCTGGTGGACTTGCTGTAAAGTAAAGCAGTTTTGGATCCACACGTAGAATTTTAGTTTCAAAGAGCTTTGAGTTTTTCACCAGACCATTCTAAAACACACTCAAACACACACACACACACACACTATAAACAAGTATACAATCAGATTAGAACAAATGAACAAATTAATCCCTGTGGATCAAAAGGATCAGGGTTATGGATAACAGTTCCTAAAGTAGCTTACATAGTAGAAATAAACACTGTCTGTAGTTATTCATATACATTTAGGAAAATGCAACAGGGCAACAGTAATCCATATACAATGGAAGTAATCAGAACATATCAAGCGATAGGTATAACCAGTTCACGTAAATATGAATCTGGTCCTCAAAACGGGGGGGGCTAAGGGTGAAAAGATAGGAAAGGAGTGGGGAAGGGGAAAAGAGGGTGTAGAAAGGGCAAGGGGTCAGGAGAAAAGGAGTATTTCATTATTCCCCTCCGGCTATCAACAAATTCAGTGGCCAACAGTATGATTGGCCATAATAAGGGAGAATTCTTTGGAATCAGTGATATTCAGCCAACAAGTCCAGAATTTGGAGGGAGTTTCTCTGGCTTGATGTACAAGTTCCCCCATTTATGCAATATTCTTAATGCAATGAAACCAATCAGCCAACACTGAAAAGGGCACTGTCTCTGCCAAAGTACCAGTATGCACATTTCCGCTGCATTGATTAAATGGAGTGTCAGCAACCGATTATGGATGTGTGGTGCAGAAGAAATTGAGCCAGATTGTAATCTGGCATATGTGGTGATACTTGAGGTAAGGTGGTGGACTTCTTTCCAAAAGGGCTGAATGTCTAAGACCACCAGATGTGTAGATGTGAACCTGGCTCCTTATTACCTAGCAAATTTATTTATGGCTAAAATGGGAGTTGGTTCTTTGGGCAAGGTACATAGATGACATCCTCCTCCTTTGTAATGGAGATCAGGAATCCTTACATAATTAAATTTTAGACCTTAAAATGGCTGTAAACCCGATTCATGAAATTTGAGCTGGGCACATATATCTGCAGTGTTTTGTTATCAATCGTCAAAGCACTATGTCCCGTAGCTGTCCCCAGCTCAGTTCTTCTGTTATCAGCCTGATAACTCCTGACAAGTTCTCTGTCACATGATAAAAGCAGCCTGAGTTTTGTGTTGGGGTAGTTGCTATAAATAGATTAACACTGAGCGATACTTTCCTCCAATCAGCTGTCTTGGCTGTATGCCCATGCTTTACTGCAGTGCTAACCAGGAAGAGAAAATCTCCTAAAATGATGGGCACTTTCTAAACTGTAAATAAAGATGAAGACAGCAGATATACATGTAAAACTTATGTAGGGAGATTGGTTTCATCTCTGTGCATCATCTGAGGCTGTTCACTTCACTGGGTGTATGTGAGGGTTTACATCCACTTTAATGCCAATGACGGGGGTATTTCCCTTAGCTATGAAGTGAGTAAGGAAAAAAATTCACTGTCTAGATCTGGAGATATCAATTATTAACCAAAGGTTTGATATCAAAACATACTTTAAACCAACCGATCGCAACAGGTTTATACCCACTGATGGCTGTCACCATAGGTCGTGGCTCAGTTCAGTCCCACGTAGCCAGTTTCTTCGCCTGCGACACAACGGTACTAGCACTCGGGATTTCAATCAACAGATCCTGAATTGTGTGCGTTTCTTGAAAAAGGTTACCTGAGAGTAGAATTGGATAGGGAAATTGACAGGGTGGGCAATGTCGAAAGGAATTCCCTTTTGGCAGATAAACTTCAAATGGTCCGTTTTTTTATAGCCTTTTCAGCTCAAAACAAATTAAAGCTATTGTTAATAAACATTGGGATAGTCTCAAAAATGAACGTAAATTGGGTTCCGTTCCAGAAAGGGCTAAAAAAGTTATCTACAGGGGAGCCCCCTTATTGAGGGGCCAGATTGCCCCCAATGTAATTAATCCCCCTAAGAGAACCACATTTTTTCCACAACGTGCCTGGTTATTACCCCTGTCGAAAATGTATGTTGCCAATTCCTGTCAAAGGTAAAAGACCAAAATCTTTGAATCTACAACTAAAAAAGGAAATATAAAATGAAAGCTTTTACTACATGTGCTGCCAAAAATATTGATTACTTAATAACTTGTCCGTGTGGTAAGCAATATGTGTGTTGGCCTATGCGTTCGTTCTCTGTGCGGTGAACAAACATTTTGCAAATATGAAAAAGGGGAAAACAAACCACACAGTGTACCTACACATTACTTGAGATGTTACAATAAGAATCCTAGTGGCACCCAATTTCAAAATTATTGATAAATATTTGCCACCATGGAGGGAAGACTCAAATGTGAGGGGCGTTTCTAAATTAGAAACTTTTTGGATCTACGAGTTGAGGTCCCACATGAAATTAACATGGAGTGGGACAACTTGTTTATAAATACTTCTTAGGGTATGAATATTATTACTCCCAATTTTTAGATTTCTAGTTGGGTATTGTTCAAATTTGGAAATGTCCGTCTGAGGAGGGGAACAAGTGATAATTATTAATAATTATGTTTATTTCACATTTGTCCTGTAAAGATAGATAAGGCGCATGTTTATTCTTGCATTAAACACCGCCTCACACTTTATCGTAGAATAGTAGCCAATAGCATGGTAATGGAATTGAGATGAGTCCATCCACCTTTCATTAGTAGGCCATTAAAATACCTCCACAAAAATACATTTTAGCAAATGTAATACTTATTTTTAAATTTGATAAGTGGGTGTCCCCGTAATGGAAGATATCTATTCCTAGCATTGTGAGATACAGCCGCTCTTTAAAATAGTAGACTAGGAACGCATGTAGACCCTTTCCAGGTTTTGTGCAATATACCAAATCCTTTTGATGTACACGCTGTTATAGGACTATATGCGCGGTTTCAATCAATCCTGTCTGTGAGACTGAGGCTTGGAATCGCGCATGCGCAGTTGTTTAAACCAAATCGAGGCATGACATGCAGGCTTGAACGTCATCTTGGAAGTGACTTCCGGGATACGGAGCATTACCAGATTTGATTCAAATTTTTCTACAATTATTTTAGAAGGTTGCTATATAAAATGTAGGGTGAGATGGGGCGTTCAGACCCCAAATGTCTATTGAGGCTAAACATGTCAGGATGACGCTCATCTAACTACTGCGACAAAGACATGCTAGTTTAATTCCTGCTTGATGCAAGTGCAATATTCTTTTAAATAAATACTATTTGAATGGTTTTACACTATGTGGAGAATCTTACTTTCATGATGACTGACCTACTACATAAGAAGTTTCACCGCTATTGATGTGGAATTGGATGTTGGACCTGCAATACAGAATTTAATGTGGGAGAGCTTATTCTCCTGAAGTCTATCTGACTCAATGTTAACAACATTTGAGTCCACACAATCTGGTAAGCGCATTTAAACCTCCATATCAGTGACGGCATAAACAGGGTGTTTTCTTGGTTGGATCAACAAGCCTTTTCTTCTATCATGTTGAAGTTGAATTCACTTATAGACTTTTTTTTACTTTGTTACCGTATATACACACACACACACACACACACACACACACTACACAGGTGGCGACACCTTATTGTGTTTATTTTGATCTATTTGATATAATAATTGTTTGATCTATATTTTCAAGGTTGCATTTCTGACACGTTACTTAATTTCACGGTTTATATAGTGCAGCATTTGTTATTTCTTTTTGCTATCGCACAACAATATGTCAAGTTGTGGTGTTTGCAGCTGCTCAACCTAGAGGTTAATTGCACAGAATACTTGACTACTAAAGATTGTTTCTTTTCTCTTTATTGCATTGCCGGCAAAGAGGGGCAATGGAGGAACAGAATTTATGGATTATTTCCGGGGTTCAACACCATGTAAAGTAGATTTTAAGACCATTCTCCTGAGCGGAAACGTTGGTGGAGCCTTTATGGATGTAGGTGTATATACATGTTCCCAATCCTCTGTCGACAAGTCCAGAGAGCCCCAGCTCCCATTGTTGATTAGCCTCAATTAATTTAGGATCATTGTTAGAGAACATTATAAAGTAGAGGTCGATATCAAATGCCTTTGTGGTTCAGATCTCCTGCAAAGTGGGGTGCAGGACCTGGCCCAAGTGTATATACACTGCTCAAGAAAATTAAAGGAACACTTTGAAAACACATCAGATCTCAGTGGGGAAAAATATCATCATGCTGGATATCTATACTGATCTGGACTGGGTAATGTGTTAGGAACGAAATTATGCCACATGGTTTGATGGAAATGAAACTCATCAACTTACAGAGGGCTGAATTCCAAGCCCCCCCCCCCCCCCCCCGAAAATTAAAGTGATGAAATCATGCAGCAGGCTTGTCCATTTTGCCGAAATTTAATTGCAGCAACTCAAAAATGGTACTCAGTTTGTATGGCCCCCACATGCATTTATGCATGCCTGACAATGTCGGGGCATGTTGAGACAGCGGATGGCATATTTCCCCTCAGATGTGGACCAGGGGATCATTGAGCTCCTGAACAGACTGAGGTGCAACCTGGTGGCATCGGATGGACCAAAACATAATGTCTTAGAGGTTTTCTATTGGATTTGGGTCAGGCGAGCGTGGGGGGACATTCAATAGTATCAAGTCCTTTATCCTCCAGAAACTGGCTGCATACTCTCTCCACATGAGGCCAGACATGGTCATGCACCAGGAGAAACCTAGCATCACTGCACCAGCATAGGGTTTGACAATGGGTCTAAGAATTTCATGTCCATACCTATTGGCAGTCAAGGTGTCATTGTCTAGCCTGTAGCGATCTGTGTGTCCCTCCATGAATATGCCTCCCCAAACAATCACTTACCCACCACCAAACCGGTTATGCTGAACGAGGTTACAGGTAGCATAACATTTTCCACAGCTTCTCCAGACCCTTTCACATCTGTCACATGTGCTCAGGGTGAACCTGCTCGCATCTGTGAAAAGCACAGGGCACCAGCGGTGGACCTGCCAAGTCTGGTGTTCAATAGCAAATGCCAATTGAGCTCCACGTTGCTGGGCAGTGAGCACAGGGCCCACTAGAGGAAGTCAGGCCACCCTCATGAAATCGGGGTCCAATTGTTTGGTAAGACACACCAGTGGCCTGCTAGAGGTCATTTTGTAGGGCTCTGGCAGTGTTCCTCCTTGCACAAAGGAGCGAATACTGATCCTACTTATGAGATATGAACCTTCTACGGCCCTTTCCAGCTCTCCTAGAATCTCCTCCATGCTCCCGAGACTGTGCTGGGTGACACAGCAAACTTTCTGTCATTGGCACGCATTGATGTGCCATCCTGGAGGAGTTGGACTGCCTGTGCAACCTCTATAGGGTCCAGGTATTGCCTTATGCTACCAGTAGTGACACTGACTCTAGCCAAATGCAAAAAACAAGTGAAAAAGTCAGAAAAGAGGTAGGTGTGGTAAAACCTTTAAAACCTCTTCTGTTTTGGGGGTCGTCTCATTGTTGCCCATCTAGTGTACCTGTTAATTTCATTAATACCAAAGCAGCTGAAACTGATCAATATCCTCTGCTACTTAACCAGTTCCGGACCAGCCGCCGCAGTTGCACTGCGGCTTGTTGACTCGGCTGGGCGAAGCGACATTACTGTACGACGGGCGCCCCCCCCCCCCAAGGCAGCCGCGACGTTCGGATTCGCTTCAGAACCGATCAGTCTCCAGGCCCAGGCCAATGATTTCTGGCCTGGACCTGGTGATCGGTTCTGGTGAATGAAATCCAACGCTACACTGACAGGCACACCTGTCACCCCCCTGATGGCACCCCCCAGTTAACCCCTTCATTCCCTGTCACAGTGTCACCCAGTTCAGTGTTCATATATTTTTCTTTGATCACTGTACTGGTGTCATCTGTGACAATAATCAGTGTTAGGGTACTTAGTAGTAGGTCTAGGGGCCCCCCTAATAAAAGGTTTAACCCCTTGATCACCCCGTCACCAGTTATCACTGTATTAGTGTCACAGGTGATGATGGTTAGTTATTTTTGTATAGCGTCGGGGCACCCGTCGTATATTACGTAATAAAAGGTTTAACCCCCTGATCTGGGTGATATCAGTTTTAGCATCAGTTAGGGTCTGCATCGCCCAAGGCATCGTCAGATTAGTGCCAGTAGCGCTAACACCCACCATACACCTTCCTTAGTAGTATAATGTCTGAACGGATTGGTATCTTTGCTCTGATCAGAACTATATTAGCGTCCCCAATAGTTTAGGGTTCCCAAAAACGCAGTGTTAGCGGGATCTGCCCAGATACCTGCTAGCACCTGTGTTTATCCCCTCCTCCCAGCTCAGCCCACCCAAGTGCTGTATCAATCGATCACTGTCACTTTCAAAACACTAAACACGCAACTGCAGCATTTGCAGAGTCAGGCCTAATCCCTGTGAACGCTAACAGTTTTTTGGTAGCGATTGAAGCAATCGCTGACAGTCAGGTACTCCTTTTTTCTGCGAGTTGCACTAGTGTACCAGTAAATTTAGAGGCCAAAATGTCCACTAGTGAAGAGGCCTACATGTTTCTGAGCCTGACAGATGACAGCAAGGAGAAAGTCACCCATATGTCAGATTCAGGCTCAGAATTCAATCCAGTAGACAGCAGCCGCATCCTGACGACGGAGTAGTGGTCCCTGCCAAGGTCAGGTGTACCCGACCCAGTTATGCTGTTAAGGGGAAAGAGCCGCAGGGCTCTCGTATGGAGCAGAGAGCCAGTACTAGTGCCGCTCATCCTTCTGGTGAACTGGCACACACCAGCGGCCTAGTACATCCAGCACTGCAGTAACACTTGGTGACGTGGAGAGTCCCGTAAGTGCAGTTCAAGCTGGTGAAGTGGCTAGCACATCTAGTATCCCGCAGCCACCAAGAAGACAAACACAGACCAGTCAAGCCCATAGTGTCCTTCCTGCTGCATTTGCCAATCCGAATTGGGAGCCCACCACTTCTGCAGCACCCGTACTTCCCCCATTCACTGGCCAACCCGGAATTCAGGTGGAAACAGTTGATTTTACGTTACTTGATTTTTATTCAGGGTTTTTCACGGAAGATCTCTATAGATCTGTTGACCCTTGCCAGAGATTCGAGACCTATTACGGTCTCCGAATTTAAGACCTTCCTGGGCCTATCTCTCCTCGTGGGCATTGTTAAAAAAAAGTGAGCTGCGGTCATACTGGTCCACTGACCAATTCATCATATGCCCATGTTCTCTGCCTCCATGACCAGGACATGATACAAGCAGATCTTGCAGTTCATGCATTTCAATGACAAGGAACTCTGTTGTCCTCAGTGTGACCCTGGATACAATCGGCTCCACAAAATTCGTCCTCTTGTAAACTACTTCAACCAACAGTTTGCAGCCTTATTTACTCCCGATCAAGTTGTCTGCGTTTAGGAATCCCTGATTACGTTTTCTGACCGCTTGTCAAACAGCATCTTCCCAGCAAACATGCCAGATATGGGGTCAAGATGTATAAGCTCTGTGACAGGGCACCAGGCTATACATATAGTTTTACGGTTTACAAGGGAAGAGATAGTCACGTGGAGCCCGAGAACTGCCCAGACTACATAGGGAGCGCTGGTAAGATTGTGTGGAACTTGGTGTCACCCTTATTCAGAAAGGGGTATCACTTGTACATGAACAATTATTACACAAGCGTGACACTTTAGTCGCCTTTTTGATTGCGTAATTGGCGCATGTGGCACCATGCGATCTAATCGCCATGGCTTCCCCCAATGGCTTGTAGAGTCCCAACTTAAACGGGGGGGAGAGAGCCTGCTTGAAATGTAATAATTTGTTAGCAGGGAAGTGGAGGGATAATCGGAATGTTTTCATTCTGTCCTCCCTTCATGCAGATACGACAGTCCAAATTCCTACAGCGACTGGTGTTGTGGAGAAAACCTTCTGTGTCCACGAATACAACCTTAACATGGGAGGGGTGGACCTCAATGACCAGTTGCTGGCGCCGTACCCAATTGCCCATAAGGCCAGATGCTGGAACAAAAAAAGTGTCTGTATATTTATTCCAATTGGCTCTGCTGAATGCTTATGTGCTATATAAAGCTTCAGGACGAACTGGATCCTTCCTTAAATTCCAGGAAGAGATCATCACAGCCCTTCTGTTTCCAGACGGTGCTGTAGCTCACCCTCCCAACGCAAATGCAGTGAGCCGGCTGCATGAGAGGCATTTTCCATATGTCCTTCCTGGTACCCCACCCAAAGAAGCCCCCAAAGAAAATGTTGTGTCCGTAGAAAACACGGATTTAGGCGTGACACGCGCTTTTTTTGTCCCTTCTGTCCTGACCAACCTGGTCTCTGCATCGGTGACTGTTTCAAATGCTTCCACACACTTGTGGAGTACTAGCTTAGGGTACAGCATTGCACAGTTCTAGGGCACACTTACACAGGGCCTCAAAAGATGAGATGGCCATCACATTTTGAGAGACCCTAATCTGGAACGTTTACATGAAAGTGCAAAAAAAAAATAAATAAAATAAACTACACAAAAACAATAAAAAAGCCAAAAATTGTTTTGGTTTTATTTTTCTTCTCTCTCTTATGTTCGCTCTCTGTTGTCCGCTCTATTGTTCTCACTCTATTGTTACTGTATTTTAGAACTGTAATGTTTTATTTTTGCTATGTTTTATTGTATTTGCTTTGCAGATATGATATGTCTTACTGTTATACTGTAATGTTTAAGTGTTAACCAATATTTGCTTAGCAGGTATGCCATTCAGCTGCAGCACGGGTTTATTTATTCTGACAGCAACAGCGTTTGCTCTCATGATACGTAAATCAGCGACTCCAGCGCTGTAGGAGGTGATTTCACCACCACAGTTAAATTAAAAAAAAAAAAAAAATTATGGTGCATGTATGCCCATAATTAGAAGTGGGTGGATGAAGGGTGGTATTCTAATGGTGGTCATACCCACCGATCAATCTTTTTCGTTCAGCCCACAGGCTGCATGTAAAAAAAAAAAAAAAAATAATAATATTACAATATATGCCCAACAAGGACCAGCAACGTACTGGTATGCTGCTGGACTTTGAGTGGTTATACCAGAATGATGGCTGCAGGTTTAGGTATCATTTTGGTATCATTCTTTTCAGCCAGTGGTCAGCTTTCATGTAAAAGCAATCCTAGCGGCCAATTAGCCTCTAGACCAGTGGTTCTCAATGTTCTAGTGCCGTGACCCCTTGATAACATTTCCCAAGTTGTGGGGACCCAAGGCAAGACACGTAATTTGCACCCCTAACCTGCAGACATTTACCACTCCCTGAGTCCTTTTATTGGCAACTATAATCGCAGGTAGTGTTACTCACTGTGTCTCCGGTTTCACTGTGTCTCCGACTTTGTGGTGTCTGGTAGCAGTGACACCTATGCCGAAATAAGGAGATAAGATCTCCTCCAGCCCCTCCCACTTCACAATCCTCACCAGTCAGCTGACCTCTAGTCTCTGCCAACCAGCCATGCCGTGAATTGAATGGGTGCCTGCGAAGAGGCTGAGTGGGCGGCCACGATCTCCATGAACAGCCGAGCTGGGCGGCCGCAAAAAGGCTGGGACAACGGTGCGGGCTTCAGGAACAGCCCAGGATTAGTGACCTCTGGCAAATCATCATTCGACCCCCAGGTTGAGAACCACTGCTCTAGATTGCTTTTACAAGCAGTGGGAGGGAACCTCCCCCCCACAGTCTTCCATGGTTTTCTCGGGCTCTCCTGTCCCAACAGGGAACCCAATGCACCCGGTGCTTCCGCGAGCTGATCAGAGACCAGAACGGCTCCAATCATCTCTATGGTCTAAGAAACCGGAAAGCTACAAGCATTTCTTGACTTAGGTTTCGCCAGATATAAACATCGCCATTGGGAAATTGGGAAATCATTTTATCACGCCGATCTTGGTATGGTCATATGCTTTGAGGGCAGAGGAGAGATCTAGGGTCCAATAGACCCCAATTTAAAAAAAAAAAAAAAAAAAAAAAAAAAAAAAGGGAGGAGTACTAGTCACTACCTATTGTTGCTATCCTAGGGGATATTTACATTCCCTGAGATAATAAAAATGATAAAAATAACCAAAAATAAATAAAATAAACCACCCCAGCCCCCCCCCCCCGTACTCACGTGCAAACGTGAACGCAAGAGTCAGTCTAGTGTCATATGTAAACAGCAATTGCACCATGCATGTGAGGTATCACCACAAAGGTCAGATCGAGGGCAGTAATTTTAGCAGTAGACCTCCTCTATAAATCTAAAGTGGTAACTGTAAAGGATTTTAAAGGCTTTTAAAAATGTAGTTTGTCGCCGCTGCACATTTGTTCGCAATTTTAAAGTATGTCATGTTTGGTATCCATGTACTCGGCCTAAGATCATCTTTTTTATTTCACCATACATTTGGGCAATATAGTGTGTTTTAGTGCATTAAAATGAAAAAAAGGTTTTGTTTTTTTTTCCCCAAAAATAATTGCATTTGAAAAATTGCTGCGCAAATACTGTGTGAAAAAAAAATTGCAACACCCACCATTTTAATCTGTAGGGCCTTTGCTTTAAAAAAGATATATAATGTTTGGGGGTTCAAAGTAATTTTCTAGCAAAATTAAAATATTTGGCAGAAAGGGCTTTTTGAAAAGTAAACAGCCCAAGCTATTTGCCGATGGTTGCTGATGTTGAGTCCATGGAATATTTTATATTTTGCCACAAGTTTCGGAAAAAAATACCAACTTTTTTTGCACAAAGTTGTCACTAAATGATATATTGCTCAAATATGCCATGGGCATATGTGGAATTACATCCTAAAATGCATTCTAACGCTTCTCCCGAGTACGGGGATACCACATGTGTGAGACTTCTTGGGAGCCTAGCCATGTACCCCCCCCCATGACCCCATTTTGCAAAGTAGACATCCCAAGATATTTTTGCTAAGAGGCATTGTGAGTATTTTGCAGCTCTCATTTGTTTTAGAAAGAAAGAAAAGAAAAATTTATTTTTTCTCAAAACTTTGTGACAAAAAGCGAGATCTTCAAAATACTCAACAAGCCTCTCAGCAAGTAGCTTGGGGTGTTTACTTTCCAAAATGGGGTCATTTTTTTTGGGGGGGGGGGGGTTGTGCTATCTGGGCATTTCATGGCCTTCGAAACTGATAGGCAGTAATGAGAGAAATAAAAAATTTACGCCCTTAGAAAGCCTGAAGGCGGTGATTGGTTTTCGGGGTCCTGTACGCGGTTAGACTGCCAAAAAGTCCCACACTTGTGGTATCCCCATACTCAGGAAAAGCAGCAGAATGTATTTTGGGGTGTAATCCACATATAACCATGCCATGTTTGAATATATCATTTACTGACAACTTTGTGTTAATAAAATTAAAAAAAAAATTAATTTTCCCAAAACTTGTGGCAAAATATAAAAAATATTCCATGGACTCAACATGCCACTCAGCAAACAGCTTGAAGTGTCTTCTTTCCAAAATGGGGTAATTTGGGGGGTTTGTGCCATCTTGACATTTCATGGCCTCCGAAACTGTAAGTGAAATTACCATTTTACGCCTTTAGAAAGCCTGAAGGCAGTGATTGGTTTTCGGGGTCCTGTACGAGATTAGACTGCTAAAAAGTCCCACACATGTGGTATCCCCATACTCAGGAAAAGCAGCAGAATGTATTTTGGGGTGCCATTTTACATATGCCCATAGCATGGTTGAGCAATATATCATTTAGTGACAACTTTGTGTATTTTTTTTTTGTCATTTTTCAATCACTTGTGACAAAAAAATAAAATATTCAATGGGCTCAACATGCCTCTCATACTGCCCTGCCATTTTTGCACCTCAAGAAATGAGATAGGCAGTCAAACTAAAAGCTGCGTAAATTCCAGAAAATGTACCCTACTTTGTAGGCGCTCTAACTTTTGCGCAAACCAATAAATACACGTTTGACATATATTTTTTTACCAGAGACATGTGGCTGAATACATTTTGGCCTAAATGTATGACTAAAATTTAGTTTATTGAATTTTTTTTTTATAACAAAAAGGAGAAAATATTTATATTTTATATTTATATTATTTCAAAGTTTTCACTCCATTTCCGTTTATATCGCAAAAAAAAAAAAAAAAATTGCAGAGGCAATCAAATGCCATCAAATGAAAGCTCTATTTGAGGGGAAAAAAGGATGCAAATTTAGTTTGGGTACAGCATCGCATGACCGTGCAATTACAAGTTAAAGCAGAGCAGTGCCAAATTGTAAAAAGTGCTCTGGTCATTGAGGGGCCAATTCTTCTGGGGCTGAAGTGGTTAACTGACCAGATCAATATCCCAGGAGTTTAATTGACTTGATACTATACTCCGATTATAAAGTGTTCCTTTAATTTTTTTTCGAGCAGTGTATGTCCAAAAGGGGAAATTTTGACCCGATGTTCAGGAGGTAAAGGTTGTGTGCGTCAAGAGGGAGCCCTTACCAAAGAAAAATTTGGCCTGGATTGGGGAATTAAGGTTGGAGTTCTTAAGGAACAATTCTGAAAAACCTGGAGTGAAGTCAGGGTTCTGGTTGATTGGGGTTAATGGTCCTGGGGAAGAGGACAAATGTAACTTCTGACATGTAAACTGGAAGGTATGGAGAGTTGGTCCAATTAATGGGTGGTTAATACAGCTAGTCGGGGATTGGGATATGGGATAGTCTGAGCCAAGGGAGTTGTCACAAAGGGATATGAGAGAACACGTATTCAAGATGAACCCAAGCTTTGGTTTGGGCACGTACCTGCCAGTCTACTATTCTTGCCAAATGGCATGTCCAATGGTATATGCATACATCTGGGAGGCCTAAGCCTCTTTTCAATTTGCGCAATGTCAGCTTGTCGTATCCTAACCATGGACCCTTCTTGTCCCATATAAACTGGATGCAGGCCTGTTTGTATGACGTGAAAAAGGCTAGTGGTAGTTTTACCTGGATAGTTTGCATGACGTGTAGAATTCTACAAGAGAAAGGCCCGAAGGACCATTTCAGCAAAACCTGTTGAATGGTTCTCAAAAGTGGGAGAAAGTTTCTGGAATAAAGATAATTTAGTTTTGAGGGAAGCTGGACTCCAAGGTAGGTAATAGCATCTCGCTTCCAGCCAAAGGGCCAATTGGATTTGCATTGGGACAGGGTATCTTGAGATAGTTAAACATTCAGAGCGTGGGATTTGGAAAAATTGATCTGGGAGATTTGTTAGAGTCTTGAAGAGGGAGAAATCTTTAAGCAGCTTGGGGATCATGACATGAGGGTCTGTAAGGAATAATAGGAAATCATCCGCAAAAGCGGCTAACATATATGCGACCCTCTTAATGTCAGGATTCAATCTAAGTCTTCGTAATAGTGGTTCCAGCGTCAAGACAAAAAAAGAGGGGAGAGAGAGGACAACCTTGACGCGCTTCACTTGAAATGGAGAAGGCATCTACAGGTGACCATTAACACAGACTTTTGCTGTGGGAGAGGAATACAGAGCTTGAATGAAATTGCACACATTTTATCTATTCCCTCAATCTAACCAAGACCCGACAGCAGTCCCTTTTATAGGGAGGCCGGTGGAGGGGATATCGGATATGTTAAATGCCTGATCGCATTTATCATTACAGCAGCTAGGATTTCAATTGTCCTAAAAATCCTCTTTGAACTCCTAAAGGCCAAACTGACATGGATTATGATCAATGAATACATAGCTGCTATTCTCCATGTCTCCCACTTCGAGAAAACATGGGATCTCTGGATAAAATATCTCTCAGGACCCTCCTGATCTGGATGGAGGGACACTTGTAAAGTAGATCGAGGGTGCACATCTTGTAACTCTCTATTTTTTTCTCTCTTCTTCCTTCTGCATGTTGGTTCTTATGCCATTGTTGGTTCTGTTTGACTTTTTTCATATATACACCAGAGAAGGGCTACGAAACCATATGGGTTGTAGTTAACTACATGATACAACCTGAATCGACCTAGTATTGTTTTCTTAATGATTATGTTCTAGCTGTTTCCAGTGTGTTTAGGTCGCTTACAGCCCTGTTACCTGACCAAATTGGAGGTTACTCATAGGTGGTTTACCATTTGCTGACACTTATCTGCAACCATTACTAGAATATCATGGATTGACCAACAACAAACAGTAAAACTAGTGTGCAAAAACCACACTCTCAAATAGACGCGGGGAGCCGCCAACATAAAAGGAGTGTACTCACAAAACTCAAGACAAATCTAAAATATATATGTGGCACTACCTCATCTAAAATAAAATAACTAAAGAGTAAATAATCAATGATACTAATAGAATAAAAAATCCTCAAAGTAGCGTAAAATAATCAGGTAAGTAGCAATGGCATGAATAAATGTGCAAAAAATATGATGATTAATAACGTGACCTCATTAATAAAAAGTGCATAGTGCATAAAATAAACAATAAAATAAGCCAAAAATATGATAACTGATGAAAAGAGTAAATATTCAATAATACTGATAAAAATCCTCAAAGTAGCGTAGAATAATCAGGTAAGTAGCAATGGCGTAGATTAAATGTGCAAAAAAGATGATAATTAATGACGTGACCTCACTAATAAAAGTGCATAGTGCATAAAATAAACAATAGAAAAAGTGCCAAAAAATGTGGATACATAATATTATAAACTATAAAAATCAGAAAAAAATATTCCAGAAGAAGAAGACTCCATCCAGTGAAACTCTAGCATAAAGAGCAATGACATACACTAAATACAGGGAATGTGTGAACTCCTAATAGTGTTAACCATACACTGTATATAAAATCAAAAAATAATACACAATTCAGAAAAACTCCAAGCAGCGATCCGAAAAAAATCTAACAAGTGGTATGAAAGTGCAAGTGCAATAATCAGTGTAAATAAGAATATAAATGTGAAAAAAATGCTAGTGAGCTAATAATATATATTATTAAGACAGAAGAATGTCCAAACAAACGAAAAAGTAGAATTAAAAAAAAAAATGATAACGTGCAACTCCCGATAACAGCACGGTGCAGATCTTCTAAAGATAACAAAAGTGCAGGTAAGGATCTTCTAAAGATGATGAAGAAAGTGCAAGTGCAGTAAACAAAGCTCTGTGACGGCCAGTGTCCGATAGTGAGTATGTCAATCCAATCCGGTTCCGGGGTGCACTGAGCGTTTCCCCCAGCCACTCACCTGTAGTTGCGGCCCCCAATGGGCCGCATCGAGCGTATGCCCACAGGCAATAGAGCAGTAAGATGGGGACAGGCCTCTGGTCGTTGTCATAGCCTCCCGGGACACAGATACACTGGCCACAGCTCAACACTCTCCTGCACTCAGTGGGTATCCTCGAAAGCCCTCAGATGGATAATGGGAAAAGGGATGGCTCCACAGTGTAGTATATTAGAAGTTTTTTTCATAAAAAATAACAGCAACTTACATAAAAGAGTCATGCGTTCCACAGTAAATACAGGAGCTTCCGAGATCCAGGAGGAGTTGCCGGAGACATTATGTGGTTTTTGGATAAATAACGCAGACTCTGCTGGACCTCTGGTGCACTGGGACGCTTTTAAGGGCTGGCTTAGAGGTGAATACATGACTCGCATATCTGCAAAAAAAGTCGGTCTGCGCAGTCTCTGAGGCTACTAGAGGAACAGGCTAGGCTGAAGGAGGAGGAATATGTGCGATCTTCTGACCAGGCTCATTTTGTGCCCTGGCAGGACGTCCTGCTGGAGTTGTTTCTTTTTAGGGTTGAGCTTACTAAGAAATCTATGCTAGATAGCACCCAAAGGGTGTTCGAACTTGGAGATAAGAATGGCAGATTTTTGGCCTGGCTTGCCAGGGGACAACACACTGACTCACATTTGTAAAGCTGAAAGACCTAGACGGTAGTCTGACGGCTCCAGCGGCTATTAGTACAAGAATTCTGGAATTTTACAAGACTCTATATTCCTCTAGAGCCAATTTTAATCATTCACAATTGATTCAGTATCTAGACCAGGTTACCCTCCCCTCTTTAGAGCCCGGAAAATGTTCTGAGCTGGAGAAGGATATTTCCTTAGTAGAGGTCCAGGAGGCCCTGGGATCCATGCAGCAGGGGAAGGCCCCGGGACCAGATGGAATACCCAATGAATTTTATTCTGTGTACCAAGAACTCTTAGCAACTAGATTTACTTCATTATTACAGCAGTCTCTTACTTTAGATGCTCTGCCAGACTCATTTTCAGATGTGATCGTAGTGTTGGTGCCCAAACCCGGTAAGGACCCTGAAGAATGTGCCTCTTACCGACCCATCTCCCTTATTAACACGGATGCCAAACTACTGGCAAAAATTTTGGCCAGGAGACTTGGGAAGGTGATAGAGGACCTTGTGCATGTAGATCAAACTGGGTCTATGCCGGGGAAGGGTACCGATATCAACATACGCCGTCTGTTCCTGAAACTGGCTGCCACCCATGATAATGAGGGAACAAGTCATAGCCTTTATCGACGCAGAGAAAGCTTTTGACTCCGTTGAGTGGGGGTATTTATGGGAGGTATTGAGGAAATTTGGGGTGGGACCTAGGTTCCTTCACTGGCTAGGTTTATTATATAGGGCCCCCAGGGCAAGGATTAGGGTAAATGACTCCCTTTCAGATGTTTTTCTCCTCCGGAGGGGGACCAGGCAGGGATGCCCACTGTCCCCCAGTTTGTTTGCTCTGGCCTTAGAGCCACTGGCGACACTGGTTCGTGAATCTACAACCCCTGGCAAAAATTATGGAATCACCAGTCCCTGAGGATGTTTCTTCAGTTGTTTATTGTTGTAGAAAAATGCAGATCACAGACATGGCCAAAAACTAAAGGCATTTCAAATGGCAACTTTCTGGCTTCAAGAAACACTAAAAGAAATCAAGAAAAATAATTGTGGTGGCCAGTAACCGTTAGATTTATAGAACAAGCACAGGGAATAAATTATGGAATCACTCAATTCTGAGGAAAAAATTATGGAAATCACCCTGTAAATTTTCATTACAAACACTAACACCTGCATCAGATTAAATCTGCTTGTTAGTATGTAGGTAAAGAGGGTAAATAATCACACAGTGTTGCACAAGATGTTGGTTGTTCACAGTCGGCTGTGTCTAAAACATAGACCAAATACAAATACTGGTAGACCAAGGAAGACATCAAAGCGTCAAGACAGAAAACTTAAAGCAATATGCCTTGAAAACAGAAAATGTACTACAAAACAAATGGGGAACAAATGGGAGGAAACTGGAGTCAACATCTGTGACCGAACTGTAAGAAACCGCCTAAAGGAAATGGGATTTACATACAGAAAAGCTAAAAGAAAGCCATCTCTAACACCTAAACACAAAAAAACAAGGTTACAATGGGCTAAGGAAAGGCAATCGTGGACTGTGGATGATTGAATGAAAGTCATATTCAGTGATGAATCTCGAATCTGCATTGGGCAAGGTGATGATGCTGGAACTTTTGTTTGGTGCAGTTCCAATGAGATTTATACAGACGACTGTCTAAAGAAAACATGCAAATTTCCACAGTCAATTATGATATGGGGCTGCATGTCAGGTAAAGGCACTGGGGAGATGGCCGTCAATAAATGCACAGGTTTACATTGAAATTTTGGACACTTTTCTTATCCAGTCTATTTAAAGGATGTTTGGGGATGATGAAATCATTTATCAAGATGATAATGCATCTTGCCATAGAGCAAAAACTGTGAAAAAAATCCTTGAAGAAAGACACATAAGGTCAATGTCATGGCCTGCAAACAGTCCGGATCTCAATCCAATAGAAAATCTGTGGTGGAAGTTAAAGAAAATGGTCCATGACAAGGCTCCAACCTGCAAAGATGATTTGGCAACAGCAATCAGAGAAGGCTGGAGCCAGATTGATGAAGAGTACTGTTTATCACTCATTAAGTCAATGCCTCAGAGACTGCAAGCAGTTATAAAAGCCAGAGGTGGTGCAACAAAGTACTAGTGATGTGTTGGAGCGTTATATGGTTTGTTTGTTTTTCATGATTCCATAATTTTTTCCTCAGAATTGAGTGATTCCATAATTTATTCCCTGTGCTTGTTCTATAAATCTAACTGTTACTGGCCACCACAATTATTTTTCTTGATTTCTTTTAGTGTTTCTTAAAGCCAGAAAGTTGCCATTTGAAATGCCTTTAGTTTTTGGCCACGTCTGTGATCTGTTTTTTTTCTACAACAATAAACAACTGAAGGAACATCTTCAGGGACTGGTGATTCCATAATTTTTGCCAGGGGTTGTAGTCGTATTGTGGGACTGGGGGTTGGCCCTCTGGAGGAGGGAATCTAGGCACCTAGGAATCAGAATATCGAGAAATCCTCGGTCCTTTCAGCGCCTTAACCTGCAGCCTATAGTCGCACGCCTTAAAGACCACTGCTCCAAGTAGGCTAATCTTCCCCTCAATTTACTAGGGCGCATAAATGTATTGAAAATGATTTATTTAGCTAAGTTTAATTATATCTTTCGGAACTGCCCTACATGGATACATCAGGTATTTTTTAAAGAAATAGACGGCTGCATTGGATCCTTTTTATGGCCGGGATCCTCCCCTCGGATAGCCAGATCAAATCTTCAGCTCCCTGTCAGTTGTGGGGGCTTGGCCTTACCTAACCTGCTGGTGTATTATTGGGCGGCCATGTTAGTCATGGTTAGGTGGTGGTTTGAACAGTCTAGGGCCAATGCAGCGGTCTGTTTGGAAGCAGCTATGGTGGGTTCCCTTAAAGAGTAATCTGGTGTATCGTGGAGCCTCCTCCAGTCCTGCCCTCTCGGGTCCCACTAAGACTACGTTATGCATATGGGGGGTGGCTAGAACACGATTTTTGTCTCCCAATAGGTGGTCCCCCTACTGTCCGTTATGGGGAAATCCTACCCTCCCACATTTTAGGAAAATCCCTGACCCACAATTAACGGCCCGTCATGGAATTAAACTTCTGAAGGATGTTGTCACCTCTGGAGCCATGGTTTCCTTTCAAGACCTGGTAGGGCGAAGTGGCCTTCCTGCAGGGATGCTGTTTCGCTACTATCAGTTGCGGTACGCTTTCCGTGCTCAGTTCCTGACACCACCTGTTCTTGAGATGGATGTGGTCGAGGAATTATTGGCACAGGAATCCCTGAATAAGCCCCTTCCGGGTACTATATTTGACGTTACTTCGAACGGACTCAAAAAAATTGGATGTACTGTGGGACAAATGGAGGGCTGATATCCCATCCCTAGATAGAGAGACTTGGGAGGAATGTTTTGAGAATAGCTCCCAACTGGTGATATCCTCCAGGGACAAATTAATACAAACCAAATTTCTGCATATGATTTACTTCACGCCTCAAAGACTGCACAGAATTTACCCACAGAGGTCCCCGAACTGCCCGAGATGCCAATCTCCAGATAGCACCTATATACACACACACATGTTCTGGTTGTGTCCTAGACTCTCCTGATATTGGGCCGCTGTCTTTGAATTTATTAATGTGCGTCTCCAGTTGGAGATACCCCTAACGGCAGAGTTGGCCCTACTGGGTATGCAAGAGGATGACCAGAGACCTCAGTATACTAAACTTTTGCTTTCATTGCTGCTCTTTTATGCCAAAAAAAGATCCTGCTTAAGTGGACTTCCCCCCTGCCACCTACGGTGAGGTCATGGTAAAATTCAGTTAATGCTATTCTACCAATGTATAAACTATCCTATATGAGTAGAGGCTGTCCTCAGAAATTTGTAAAGGTCTGGCAGCCATGGACTGACCCCTTCTGATTTGTAATGTCCTTCTTGGTACCCTTGCCTTATCGGTTTATGCTGTACTGTATATGACTGGGCTCTGTGCTTGGCACCCCCCCCCCATGACACTAGATGATGGATAACTCCTTATGTTCCTGCCCTGTGTAATGTCTGCCTTCAATATCCTATTATTATACTGCATACTGAGTATTGCATATATATTATTCTTCCATTGATGTATCCACTGCAAAAATGTTATGTCTTATAATGTATTGTGATCCATTTTTTCAATAAAGACCAACCTTGTTGTAAAAAAAAAAAAAAAAAAAAAAAAAGAAGAGAGAGATACAGCTTCCGCCACTCTGGAACCAGGTGTTATATTGAAGCATTGACCGCAAGAACTAGACGACACTAGCTTAGGTGCAAACTGGAATGGACTATTGGAAATAAACACAGAATACATACCATACAAAATCAGATAAGAGCCTGATTACATCATCCTAAACAATGCAAACTGTAAACAGTAATATCATTAGCACATCTAAAGAATAGCCAACATAAACCGTAAGCTAATTAACAACTAGTCACCTAGACAAGCCTAGGTGACTCAGGTCAGTGACCACCAAGACAGTTCAGCACCAGTATTCAAAACAATTCAGGGCTGTCCAAATTTCATTAACCAGCTTTCTTTTCACATACATCTTCTTATTGAGTTTCAAGTTGGCAGAGACCATCATGGCTTCCTTGACTGTTAAATGTGGTAATGTCATCTTGCATTATATAACAGGACATCTTCCTGAATGTTTGTAGCTCCCCAAAATGCCAGGGTCCATAGTCAGTAGGCTAGAGGCTACCCTGCCCCTCCAAAAGCCCCTCTCCCGGTTGGGTCTGTCACATTTCTCCCCAATCAAAATGAGACTAACCAGGTCCCAGACCTCCACCTGGTATGAACATGCATTAGTATGGCAGAGTAAACCCACATAGGTCAGTACACATGATCTACATGCTACCTAGAGCCATGGAGACACTGTAGGTGCTGGGAAGAGGCCAGCAGTGCTTTGCCCTGGTGCCTCTTCTGGGGACCCTGCATCATTCACTCCAGCTAACTGTTGGGGAGGGAGGCCAGCTTCCCCCATTCCCAGACTGTGGATCTGCTGCTGAGGGAGGACAACCACTTCCTCTCCTAGACTTTGGGAGAAAAGGTGGTCATCCTTCCTCCCCAGCGGCAGACCCAAACTGTGGATCTGCCGCAGGGGAGATGAGCCAGCTGCTCCATCTCCAGTACTCTCATCCAGCTTCTGGGAAGACATTTCTCTGGTACTTTCTCCCAGGTGTACGGATCCTTGCTGGGGAGGCAAGACAGTTTTCTCCACTCTGGCTGAATGTTGGGGAGGGAGGATGACTACCTCCCCTCCAGGACTGTGGATCTGCTGCTGGAGAGGAAGGACTACCTTCTCTCCCCAACCGTGGATCTGCCACTGGGGAGGGAGGATGACCACCTCCTCTCCCTGGTCCTTGGCCTGCTGCTGGGGAGGGGAAATGGCTTCTTCCCCTCCCTTGATCTCGGAATGCCACTGGGGACTGATGATGGCTTCCTCCCCTCCCTGCATCTCACTGCCACTGGGAAAGAACAGTCACCCGCTCTCCCTAAGCCCCTGCCACTGCTGCGGGTGTGGGACAGAGGTCTTGGACCCTCTGTATGGTTGCACTTCAGCTGAAGGTTCAAGCTTCTCTGGATCGACCTGTTGCTGGGGAGAAACTGCCCAACCTGGTTCCCTGGAGCTCCAGAAGTGCTGTGGGTACTAAGCAGAAGTCAGTGGTGCTCTGCCCTGATGCCAGCTCTTCTACTGGGAAACAAAATGAAAATTAGGTGGCCTTGCACAAATCCTTCAGAGCCAATGATTGTTGTAGGCAGAAGTCAGCAGCACTCTGCCTTGATGCCAGCTGTTCTGATGAAGGCTCACTGGGTCAATCCTCCTCAGCAGAAAAAAAAAAAAAAGTTAAAAACTTACTGGTAAGGTTCTTTCCCTGGGTCTTTCAGGGCAGCCACCTGAGACACCTTGGCTCCTCCCTTCCATTGGAAAAACCGCGCTAGCCCCCTTTAAAAAATTTGTACTTCCCCTGTCGACTCCTCAGTTTTCTTAAAGCACCTCCAGCCAGCTGGGGAGACACAAGAACACACGTAATAGCATAGTCAATACTCCTATGTAAGGAATTCAAAAGCATTCCATATATTTGGGTAGGTAACCGGTGCTGTCCTGAAAGACTCCAGGAAAGAATGTTACCGGTAAGTGTAATTTTGTTTTTCCCCTAATCAAGCACTTACCCTTAGGGCAGGACTACAACTTGTAGGA
The DNA here is from genome assembly GCF_042186555.1 of Aquarana catesbeiana. NCBI lineage: Eukaryota > Metazoa > Chordata > Amphibia > Anura > Ranidae > Aquarana > Aquarana catesbeiana. The sequence goes on along the minus strand of NC_133327.1, from coordinate 288,710,508 downwards.
CCTTGCATCCAAAGGCCTGATCCTTTTCTGACAAAAGGTCAATTCTGTAGCGTTTGACAAAAGGTGGTGAAATGACCATGTTGCCGCTCTACAGATCTGCTCTGGAGTAGCTCCAGCCCTCTCCACCTGTGATGCCGCCATAGCTCTCGTGGAGTGTGCCCTAATATCCTCTGGGACATTCATACCTCCCAAAATGTAGGCCTAGCCAATAACTTCTCTAAGCCACCTGGCTAAAAGTACACCTTGAGGCTCTGTGCCCCTTCTTTGCGCCTAAAAATAAAACAAAAACGGAATCAGACTTCCTGAATTACTTTGTTTTATCTAAATACTGAAGGACGAATCTACTCATGTCCAGCATATGATTTTTATATTCTTGCTCCCTAGAAGGATATGCACAAAACTAGGGAAAAATAATTTCTTCACCTCTATGAAATTTTGAGGCTACCTTAGGCCAAACCACCGGATCCATCTTAAACACAATTCGATCCGGGAATATCTGAAATTTAAAAAAAAAAAAAAAAAAAAAAAAAAAAAAAACCACAACAGATGTCTAATTGTTAGAGCTTCTAGTTCTTTCACTCTCCTGGCGGTTGTGATCGCCACCAAAAAAAATAAATAACTACTTTAAAGAGTTAACAACTTTACAGAACATTCCTCCTGGGGTTCAAAGGGCCCCCCTACAAGGGCCTGTAAAACCAGGGACAGGTCCCACTTGGGGAATGTTTAAGAAGTCCTTAGCCTTCAACAACTGCTCCTCAGTAACCAGGCAGCCAAGTTCCATCATTCCCCCTGAAGGCAACACACTGGTCCCTGAAGGAGGAGATCCTCCCAGAGTGGTAACATCCATGGAGGTTCCACTGCTAGTTCTTTTAGAATAGAGAACCACGCTCTCCTGGGCCAGTGTGGTGCAACCAGAATCAGAGATGTGTTCTCTGTCCACAACTTTCTCAGGACCGCTGGTAAAAGAACCAGAAGGGGGGGGGGGTGGCATAGCATCTGGAGAAAGTCCAACTCTGCGCTAGAGCATCCACTCCAGTATGCCGTCCCCCTTTTCTAGGGAAAAGAAGGATCGAACCTTTGCATTTCCCCTTGAGGCAAACAGATCCACTTGTGGGACTCTCCATTTCCAGGTGATCATTTTCATGACCTCTTGGTTGAGGCGCCAGTCGCCCTCTTTTAGCCTTTTCTGGCTGAGGAAGCCGGCCACCTGATTCAGTTCCACCTTCAGGTGAACTGCTGAAAGGGACAGCACATTGCTTTTGGCCCAATTCAGAATTTCTGCTGCTAGGGACCACAAAGTTCCACTCTGTTCCCCCTTCTTGGTTTATGTACGCGACTGCTAAGGAGTTGTCAGACCTGACTTGTATGTTATGTCCCCGCAGCTCCCTGAAAAGTAATGGGCACTAAAAGTACTGCTCTCAATTCTTTCCAGTCCAATGACCTTCTCATTTCTTTTCTCTTCCAGGAGCACTGCACCAGCCGGGGGCCTATATCTGCTCCTCACTTTGGTGACCGGTATGATCCACAACCGCCCCTGGGCCAAGTTTTCCACCTTTCTCCATCACCAAAGTGATCTTTTCACCTGTGTTGGTATGTGTATCAGGACGTTTAATGACCATTGACTGCAGTCCCAAACTTCAGGATAAGCATCTCTCAAAGGGCGCAAATTTAACCCCGCCCATTGCACTACCGTAATAGCGGAGGTTAAGAGCCCCAATGCGAACATCTCCTGTCTCACTGTGATTGGCCGATTGTTCTGCAGCAATTTCATAGTGTGCTCTATCTTCTGCACGTTCTCCTGGGGCAGGAAAGAAAAAAAAGAAAACTAACTTTTTGTGGTGTCGAATCAAACTCATACCCCAAATATGTGACCCGTTGTGAGGGGATCAGGTTGGACTTTTCCAAGTTTAAAAGCCACCCCAGGCTTTTTAGAAAATCTCTGGTGTACTCTAGATCCAAAGTCAACTGCTCTTGTGACGACACAGAGAAGTAGATAGTCTAGGTAGACGACTACCGAATTGCCCCTGATGCGAAGAAACGCCAACTCCTCTGTCATGAGTTTGGTGAATATTCGGGGCTAGGTAGACAGGCCGAATTGAAGTGCCTGAAACTGTAGGTGAATGGTTTCTTCCTCCGTTCTCACTGCCAACCTGAGGAATTTGACAACTTTGGGCAACCAGAATGTGTAAATATACATCCTTCAGGTCTATGGATGCCATGTAGCAGTTTGGTGGAAGCAGCACTTCCTATACTGAATCTCTTGCAGGTTACCGACAGGTTTAGGAGCTTTAGATTTAATATCAGCCTGAACTTGCCTGAGGGCTTCTGCACCACAAAAAAGTAGAAGCCCCTGCCTACTTCTGCCAATGGTACTTGGCTTACCACATTTTGTTCCTTCAACTCCCTTAGCGTATCCAGTAGGCCCCTGGTCTTTTCTGCGTTTCTCGGAAGGTTTGTGATAAAAAATTTAGTTTGGAGGAGGTTCTGAACATTCTAGACCAGTGATTCTCAACCAGGGTTCCTCCAGAGGTTGCTAGGGGTTCCTGCATCATTGGGACATTTCTGCCTCTCAGATAAGTTCCTACCGACACCATTGATCTTTTTTTAGCCATCTGTAAGGAGGGAGTTCTTCCCAATGACCACAAGTGTAAGGACCATTCTTCCCACTGACCATCACACTAATGTATCATGAGTTGTAGATTTCTAATTTTTAGCAGGGGTTCCCCGAGACTGGAGAACTATTTCAAGGGTTCCTCTGTGTTGAAAAGGTTGAGAATGACTGTTCTAGACAATACCCCCTCCTTACATTCCTTAGAATTAATTGACTGGAAGAGATCGCTTCCCACTGTGGGAGAAAAAAAAGCGCCCAATCTTCCCCCCCACCATGGTCAGTTTGTCATCAAGTTTTACAGGCTTGGTTAGGAGGGCAAAAAATTGCTAATCCTTCGCCCTTTGCTTTCTGTCCCCAGGGCCTTTTTTGACTCTTGCCCCTCAGTGCCTCGAAACGATTCTGTACCCACGACCTTTTCTTAGCTTGTTGCAGCAGTTTACACTTAACTGGAAAGGACTCTGTCCTCTGTACAATCGAGTACTGCTTCCAGTCCGGGGCAAAAAAGTAAGTCCCCTGTGAGAGGAATCCCACATAACTTGGCCTTAGAAGCACAGTCACCCTGCCATGTCTTGAGCCATAGAGCTCGCCTTGTGGAATTAGCCAGTGCCAAGGACCTTGCGGCCATCCAGGCCAACGCTGCTGAAGTGTCCGCGAAGAAGCATAGGAAAGGAAGATAACACTGACTCCTTAGATATCCCTTCTTCAACGTGAGCCTGTAATTGAGTCAGCCAGAATTCCAAATTGCGGGCCACCACTGTGACCGCCACAGCTGGCTTCAAACTCCCAGCAGTGGAATCCCAGGATTTTTTCAAAAGAGTCCATTCTCTTACACATAGCATCTGACAAGGCCCCACGTCTTCGAAGGCCAAGTCAGGATGCCGACACCTGATAGAAGGCTGCATCTAGTTTCATATTCTTGTTCCAAACTGACCCTGGGTGCTCTGAAAAGGGAAACCTTCAGCGCCCTCGAGAAAAATGGTTTCCCTTCCAGATCCTGACATTCTTTTTTAATTGCCTCCACCAAAACCTCATGGACCAGGAACACCCTTCCCTGCTGTTGCTCTAGGCCCTGGTACATTTGGTCGTGGAGTGATAAAGGTTTCTTATCTGCTTGGATACCCAAGGTAGTATAAATAGCCCCTAGGAGACCCTCCACTTCAAGTGAGTTTGTACCGAGAAGGTTTACTGGAATCCCATTCCAGCCCTTCTCCCTCCGATTCTGCCTGTGAGTCTGAAGCTGCACTGTCCGGCTCCTCCTCGGCCCCCTCTCTGGAGTGCCCCCACCGGTGTTGGAGGTGCTGAACCTTGCTGGACTGGCGGAGGAGCAGCCTGGGACTGTGGGACCTGAAATCCCACAAAAAACATTTTGAAATACTCAAAAGTGAAAGAAAGCTATGTGGACTGTTCCTTTACTAGGTTATCAATACATTCCTTCCACAGAATTTTCACCCAGGAGTCCTTTAGGGTGGCTTTACATGAAGGGCATCTCTTTTCAGAGCTGTGAGAGGGTCTGGTCTTGTCTGCAGATTTGCCCTGCAAAACATAAGACAACGCAGACATCAAACACCACCACTGTGCCCCCCCCCCCCACCTGCCAGTACTAACCCGCACGCCTGGAACACTGCAGGCCTCCCCCACAAGGGACTCCGTACTCCTCCCCTCTGGTGGGCACCCAAAAGGGATCCCACCCAAACCACCAGGGGAGGAAGGGGGGTTCATAGGCAAGGGGATTTCCCCCTGGGCTCCCCTGCCCTTGTTGTGGCTGGAGCTAGCATCTCCCAGAGCAGCCTGGTTCGCCTCCGCCATGCTTGCTCTTAAAAGTGATTGTAAAGCTTCAAGGTTTTTTTTTTTTTTTTTAAATAACAAACATGTCATACTTACCTCCACTGTGCAGTTAGTTTCATCCTCTTCTGTGGTCCCCCGGCGGCGCTGGTAGCTCCTCCCCACATCGTATAACCCCCTAGGAGAAGCACTCTCCCAAGAGGTTACCTTGCGGGCACGCTCCCGAGTTCAGCATTTGCTTCCATAGATGCAGAATGCCGGTCTCGGCCCCGCTCCCCCGGCACCGCGTCATTGAAGTTGATTGACAACAGCGGGAGCCAATGGCTGTGCTGCCATAAATCTATCCAATCAAGAGCCACCACTGACCAATGAGAATGGTCACGTCGCTCTCACCAATACCTGCACCGGATCCAAAGCCCGGTGCTGCACTGCAACCGAGGGGACCAGAGACATCACCTTGACCTCCCAAGGCAGCTGAAGAAAGGGTCCCCCCCAGAACTTCCTACCGCACTTGGAGAAGCTGGAGTGGCAAAAAAGTATGTAGCCAGGTAAGTCCTGGCAAACGTTCAAGGAGCCTCTGCCCCTACTCCGACTATCGGCCTCCGCCCCCCTGGCTATCTGGCCTCAGCTCCCTGCACAGTATCTCCCCTCTGGAGGAAACACCAATAACTGAGGAGCCAGCAGGGAAAGTACAAATTTAAAAGGGGGCTGGCGCTGTGTTTCCAATGGATGGGGGGAGCCAAGGTCTCAGGTGGCTGTCCTGAAAGACAACTAGGGGAAAGTCTATTAAATCCCCAGTCTCTGGAATTATTAAAAATCCAGGGCACGGGCTGGTGGCACTTGGGTCCAGCACCAGCGCGTCGGCGCGACTTCCAAACCATAACATCCATGGGTGCTGTGACATACTGTTGAGCTTCGAACAGTCTTTTATATGCTTGTTCCAGCTCCCATTCTTGTGCAACTATAAAAGTACAAAGCACATCTCAATCCAAGCTCACTGGGAAGTTCCAACTCTCTAAAATCTTGGATTTCCTCCCATTTACAGTCTGCTGTACTACCGAAATGTGGATCCACCTGAAGGGTCTCAAATATGAGTCACAGGCTGTCATAGTCATAGCCTTCTATGGGATTGCGGTTCTTAAGCCACACTTGCTCTCCTAGGAATGGTATACACATGTCCAACTGCAGCCAGTACTAATCCATGGATGCAAGGAGGACCATTCCATAATAATCTTGCTTCACTTGGAGAGCCTCCATCCAGACCTCCCAGCGGATCGCATCTCTCAATTCCAGTACATCCCGGGCAAAAGCAGGCTTTCCATACTGGGCAAACATCTATTGCATTCGCCACTAACTTCACTTCCATGGGGAACGGCTCCTGGAAGACTTCGATATCACCTCACACTGGGTCACAATGATGGTTTGGACTGCCATAGGGAGGAAGCAGATCCCACTGCTGCCACCAAATGTGACAGACCGCTTCGGAGCCCGCTTGGGTGCTTCCACCAATATATAGCTTCCTCTACTCTGGAGGAGAAAAAAAAAAAAACAACCCACACAAGAACCAGGTATTATAGCTGAACATTGCTCCCAAGAACTAGACAACACTAGCTTAGGTGCAAACGAACTGATTTTATTGGAAATTCACACAGAATATATACCACACAAAAATCAGTTAAGAGTCTGAACACACTATCCTAAACAATGCAAACTCTAAGCAGTAATATCACTAGGACATCTAAGGAACAGCCAACATAAACCATAATCCAATTAAACTGTAAGCCAATTACCAACTAGTCACCTAGACAAGCTTAGGTGAATCAGGTCAGTGGCCACCCAGACAGTTCGGCACCAGTATTCAAGATGACCCAGAGCTGTCCAAATCTCATTAACCAGCTTTCTTTTCACATACATCTCCTCACAGAGTTTCAAGTAGAAATCATTATGGCTTCCTTGACTGTTAAAAAAAATTAGGTTTTTCTATCAATAAATTTTTGCATTTTAATTATACTTTTGTCCAATCCTCGGGTATCAAATTTTCTCTAATCTTGCCAGGGGCATGTTTGGGGAAAGCAAAGGAAAGAGAGCAGCACCATCTGAGTGCAGTATATCAAGTATTTAATGGCAACAAAAGAATACACACTCAGTGTAAATAAAACGAAGGTCAGCGTGGTGGAGGCCCTTTATGGGGTTCATCATCACCTCCGGGTGTAAGGTGGATGTCAGATGGAGCGGGAGGTGCATTCGGAGCATGTGTGCTCCTTCCTCAGGCATAAGGTTCAGCCATCTTAGTGATGGTATAAATATTTCCGAGACTGATGGGCAATAAGCAACATAGATCAATATAAATGTAAATTACTACAAATACATTTGGGATATGAAGCTTGAAAAGGGAAGGGGAAAAAAAAAAAAAAAAAAAAAAAAAAGGGGGGTGGACAGACAATGAACACAGTATGGGGGGGGGGGGTGGAACGGGGGAAGAAAAGGAGAAAAAAGGGAAAGAGGAGATAAATATAAAAGTGGGAATAGAAATAATAATAAAAAATAAATACAAATAAACATAAATATTTAAAAAAATATATTTATATAAGGAAAATGATGGAATGAACATAAGAATAAAGAGTGAAAATGAAAAAAATAGTACATAGAAAATACATGACTAAAAATGCATGTTTGGGGCAGCCCCAGGTTCTCCTTTTTAAACACTTTCCGACCAGCCACTGTATATATACACAGCCACAGGTCGGCTCGATAGCGCAAACCGCCGCCTGCTGCATGCCGTGGCTCCTGCGGACTCTATGTCCATGGGCGATCCACGATCGCGGTCACTGGTCCCCAAAAAGTGTTGCAGATCACCGCCATTACCAGTAAAAACATAAAAGAAATAAAAGTCCATAAATCTTTCCCTTAGTTTGTAGATGCGATAACTTCTGTGCAAACCAATTGATATACACGTATTGTGATTGTATTACCAAAAATATGTAGAAGAAAATATATTGACCTAAACTGATGAATAAATTAGTTTTTTTATATCTTTTTTTGGATATGTATTATAGAAGTAAAAAATATTTTCTTCTTTTTTCAAAATTATCTGTCTTTTTTTGTTTATAGTGCAAAAAAAAACCTCCATTTGTGGAGAAAAAAAAAAAAAAAAAAAAAAAAGGTCAATAGGTCAATTTTGTTTGGGCACAACGTTGCACGACCATGCAATTGTCAGTTAAAGCAACGTAGTGCCATATCGCAAAAAAAATCGCCTGGTCATTAAGGGGTAAAACCTTCTGGGGCTGAAGTGGTTAATACTAACCATTGTGGCTGATGGTACCTGCCCCTATTTATTGCTATGCAAATTGAGACACACATTCAACTTGACTGTTAAATGGGGTAATATTATTGTAACGAAACGTCACACACTCCTCGAGTGCTTTCGTCATATACCGCTTCCTCCCGTCTGAATATAGATATCAGATATTCCAGCCGCACACAAGCACAAAACAAGGCGATACTTGTTTAGTTGCTGAACATGGACTCTTTTATTAGAACCAAAGTACAAGTCTTATATACAGTAAAATGGAGGTCCCCCCTCCTGCTCATATTACTCTAACAATACACCTGTACCCAGAAACAGAATTAACATGAGCTAATTAACGAATCCCTTAATGCAGCCAATGACACCGAGCCCTCCTCAGCATTGTTATTATTAAATCAGGATTTCACTACAGGTCAGACTCGTCACCGAGCTTCACACATTAGTATAAACACAGGACACCTTCTCACAATAGCAGGAGCTAATTAAATTAACAATACAAACAGTGATCTCCCCCCTCAGCCTAGTATGCAACAAACTATGGTAGGAGTAGACTATCCGGCTCCTACCCAGTTCTAGAGGCCAATGTGATCAGCTCTCTCAACTAACATGTGGAGTTCAGAATCAAACAAACCAAGAATAGTCCTTATATACGGTATATCCTGGGAGATATTGTGGATAAATATTACTGTCCCATTTTAAGTAATCCAAGATATATTTTCTCAGACACCCTGTGCCAGGATGGCACAGGGTGACTTAGACATAAGAGGTGCATGGGGAACTGAAACATGGGTTTCCCAACCTTTCCAAGGGATTCTTGGTTCCACGGGCCCTCCCGTCACATCTCTCCCCTTTCGGGAGAAGACTAAACACAGGATGAGACCCCAGACGGGTTGACTCCAAAGTTAGTCCATAGTTTCAGTCCTCTAATGCCTGTACCCACATGGTACCCCAAACAAATTGTTCCAAAAAGAGCATTACTCACCCAGCCAACCTCTGCCTCTCTCATAGAACATATGGGGGGGGGAGTGCGGACTGGTCCTTCCCCCTGGAGTCCCTTTAGCAGCAGTTAGGGAGGGAGACCGACTGCCCCAGCTCCCTGGAACTCTGTAGTTGTTGCTGGTGCTGGGCAGAGGTTGGTAGCACTGTGCCCACTTGCCAGCACTCCTGCTGGGTTTATGTTAGTGGAGACAGCAGGCCCATCCTCCGACACCAGATCAAGCTGCAGTTGTGAGGTGCCGATTGCATTCTCTCCTTGGGTCCTGATCTGCTGCTTGGGAGTGACTACCACCTCCTCACCCTGGGCCTCCAGAACTGCCGCAGGTGTGGGGCAGAAGTCTTGGACCCTCTGCCCGGTTGCCAGTGCTTCAGCTGGGTTGGTGTCATCATTCTGGTACGCCATCTGCTGGTGGAACTCCCTTTCACTGGTATTGTCTCCCAGGTGCACGAATCCTTGTTGGGGAGGGGAAATGGCTGCTTCTCCTCCTTGCATCTCTGAAATCCACTGGGAAAGAGGAACCATCACCTTCTCACCTCGGGCCTCAGAAACTGCCATGGGTGTGAAGCAGGGGTCTGCAGTACTCTGTCCTGCTGCCAGTACTTGAGCAGATGATGCATAATCTATAACATCCTCTGATGAACAGTCCATTAAGTCCATACATCTGTGGCTGGAGAGATGAGCCGACTGCCCCAGCTCCCTGGAACTCCACAGTTGTTGCCGGTGCTGGGCAGAGTTTGGTAGCACTCTGCCCTGTTGTCAGCACTTCTGCTGGGGACTCCACATCATCCGCTTCGGCTAACCATTGGGGCAGGAGGCTGGATTCCTCCACTCCCAAACTGTGTAGCTGCCATTGGGGAGGTGAGCTGGCTGCTTCCTTTTCCGTTCCCTCATCTGGCTGCTGGGATGGTACTGTCTCCCAGGTGCACAGATCTTTGCTGGGGAGGAAAGACCGCTTTCTCCACCCTGGCCGACTGTTGAGGAGGCACAACAAAACACCTCCTCTCCCTTCTCCCCCTGTATCTGCTGCTGGGAAGTGATCGCCACCTTCTCACCCTGGGCCACCAAAACTGCCACAGGTGTGGGGCAGAGGTCTTGGACCCTCTGTCTGGTGACCAGCGCTTCAGCTGGGGAAGTTCCTTGCAACTCCACAGATACTGCTGTTGGTGCTGGGCATCAGGTTGTTCTTCCTCAGCATAAAAGTCTATCAAATCCCCTGTCTCTGCAACTGGTGTCTGGGGATAGAGGTTCACCATCTCCTGTCTGAGGAACCCAGAAGATGCTATTGGTGCTGGGCAGAAGTTAGCAGAGCTCTGCCCTGTGGTCAGCACTTCAGCTTTGGGGATGGCAATCTCCAGATTTCCCACTGCCGATTCTCTGGCATGCTGCTGGACAGGCACATTCCTCCACCCAAAATCATCACATGCAGAAACAGGATCATCAAAGTCAGTCAGCACTTGCTGCATCCGCCATAAGACCTCCGCATCTATAGCTGTGGGGGAAGGTTGGCAAAGCACACTCTGCCACATTGAGGACTCTTCAGCCAGGATTTCAGAGTTGTCAACTGGTATTTCCTGATAGTCCCAGGCAAAGTGAGCCCAGCCCTGGCGCTGAACAGCCGTCTGTAGGCGATCACCAGCTCCCATTCTTGAACGGCCAGAAATTCTACATCTTCCAGTGCACTTCCGAGACATTCAGTAGCGCTTCTCTGAAATCCATAATTTCATCCAACCGCCACTCCAAATCACTCCCAAAGTTAGGGTCCCCTGTCAGCTTCACACACACAACAGTCCCAGGCTGCCGTAGCCAAAGGCTTCCATTGGGCTGTCATCATCATCAGCTGTCTGCTCCTTGTGCGGTTTTTCTCCCAAAAACAGCACCCGCAATCCATACTGCGACCAGTACCTTTCCTGGATGGAGGGGTACATTATTATAACCGCACATCTTCCTGAATGCTTGTAGCTACCTCAATGCCAGGGCCCATAGTCAGTAGGCAAGAGGCTACCCTGCAGTCCCCTCCAAAAGCCCCTGTCCCAGTTGGGTCTGTCACACCATCTTTGTTAAATAAAATCAAAAGAGAACTATAGAAATGGCAGCCTCACAGGTTGCCATTATTGTACTAATAGAGCCGAAGTTCCTATCCTCACCGCCTTTTATTTTTGCAAGTAATCTTCTGTAAAACAAGGTTTTCTAAAGAAGCCATTTGTGTAGCCTCAAACTGCACAGTCACAGTATGCAAAACGTTTCTTCCCATTGCCTCACAGCCTTAAAAATTGGTATGCCAGACAAAACTTTTTTTCCTAGCTCTGAATAGAGTGGGAAAGGGTTAGAAGATTCTGCATTTTTTATTGCTGTCTGTGCACCCATAGTGGAGATTGTCCCTTCCTTCCTGCTGCAAAGACAAAACAGGAAGTGGGGAGAAAATTCTCCAAAAGGAAATATCAACTTTGACATGTGTTACCAAAACACATGTCCACACAAAGATTTCCTCAAGCCAGAGATGTGGACTGTTCTAACAAATCAGCATAGCGCATATTGCTGAGCTGTAATTACTAGCCCACTCCGATATTCAGTGGGCTAGAAATGTCTCCTACAGTTACAGAACATTATACAGCAACAAAATGAATACTTTTCATTCATTTCTTCATTTTTTTTTTACCATACCTTTATTTTCATCTGAATGAGGTGGAGAAGGAAGCATAGAGTAGTCTGGTAAAAGCTTTGGTAGTGGTATGCTAAGCAAATCTTCAAAACATCTCTTCTTGGTCTGCAACAAGAACCACATTTTCACAAAATACATTTGTTGGTTTAAAGCAACCCCGTTTTTAAATTAGCATATTAAAGCAGATTTTATTTTACATTTTAAAAAGCCTCCTATGAGTACCTATCTGATTTCATTTAACTTTGTTCCAACTGGTCTGACTTCATTCATCTCTGAGCTAAGCATTGCCCAGCTGTTATTCACCCAAATGACAGCAGATGCAGAAATACTTATTGAATAGTAGAATGACTAGTGGGTGGCCAGAGCTCAGGGAAGTCAAGCTACTGAGAAAAAAAAAATCATCAGCATCAGACACACAGATGAAGGTCTATTGGCTAATAAATCTTGTTTGTAAAAATAATCTATCTGCTTTTAGGCAAATCTTTAAAGTGGTATTAAACCCAAAAGCAAACATGTATTATAATGCAGCTTACCAATTCTAGGATGTGGTGGGTGTGCTCATTTTTTTCCCCCTTTATTTTCACCTGGTGATCAGGCCAGTAAGCCTGTTTTTCAAAAGAACAAGTTCTCTTGCAGATGTAGCAGTTAGAGGGATGAGACAAACCACTTACCACTGAGAGGGGTGCTTCCAATGATCAGCTTTTAATAATGTAAAACCTTTAACCCAAAAAGGGAAAAAAAAAAAGGGTTGCTTTGACTGCCTACAAATTGAGAGCTGGAATTTGGCTTCAATCGAACACTCCCTTACAGAAAGGGGGGTTTGGAGGAATAGGAAGGTGGGGTGTGGCCGGTCGCCACATCCTTCATGTTTCCCTTCTCGTTGGGCACCAAGCAAGGGTCACATGAGAGGCCTACCCCAGGGTGGGTTTTTCTGGGCCAAGCTAGGCATTTTGGATAGGGTCACTGCCTTAGACAGGGGGGGGTACCCTACTGGAACAGCTGACTGTCACTTGTGCATTTAGAAGGGACATGCAGAGCCAATGTCATCTCAACCTGTTCAGCATATCACCGCTACCTCATTCCCAGTAACGGTATGGGGTCCCACCATGCACCTAGCATGGATTCCATGCATGCGCCTAATTCTCTCTCTTCCCTACCTAGGGGACGAGGGGCCTTGGCAGTGCTGATCTGTTCGCATTGCTATGGGAGACAGACCAGTTCACGGAGAGAGTGTTGACAACTCCTGCTAGAAGCTGTCCTACCTGCCACATGTACACACTTAAGACAGGCTGCTAGAGAAACCTCACCACTGTTCACAATGCATAAACTCTTATACAATTCTCTTTATACTCCAAAGTGTTTAGTAATGCCAGCTATAACCATTTGTGCTGGTTACTTGCATAACAACCCTTGAATAACTTTAGACCAGGAAAACATCAACATGACAGTCCAAAATAAGTGCAGTCTTTTCCCTAACATCTCTAGTCCCTAACTTCAGATTTGAGGTTGCCCCAGCGTACCTGCACAAGAAAGAGTCCATTCTTGCCAGAGTCTATGGATGGCATCTTCAGGAAGGACTGCAAGTCCCAGAAGCTCCTTCAGACTGTAGCAGGGTCCTTAAGGCAGATGTGAATTGGTTGACAGCCTGGCCTCGGCATCTTCAACAGGCCTGCAGGGCGGCTTCCTTTACCGGTAATGGACGCAACCTTAGACTTTCATTCACTCTCCCCCTAGGTACAGACCACCGTCTCTTTTATAATGCACAGAACCAGTGGGTCGGACCCAGGAAACAATTAACTCCTACCTTCCTGGCTGGGGCAGCGTCAACCACAACCTGCTTACACTCCCCTCCCCCCAGACTGAAAAGGCGGTTGTCCAAAAGATGTCTCCTGTACTCCTTCATCCAGAATGAGGGCACTCTAATACATGGAGGTGCGTTTCTGCCCAGATCACCAGGTAAAAACAGGTGGAAAAAGCCAAAAAAGGAAGAAACAAGAAAGCGAATGCAACAAACCACATCGAATGATTAGTAGGATGCAGTATCATACATTTTTGGTTTGGGGTTTAATACTGCTTTAAGGTTAAATGACTGCCACATTAAATTTTAAATTATGCAAACTCTCCAAAAAGAGAAAAGAGTTGTAAAAACAAAATAGAAAATGCCTAAACTGTATGCCCTGCCAGGCCACAGGGAATAGGGAGGGGAAACTCCTTCCATTTTCCTTCTCAAAATCAAAAAATAAATAAATATGTTTTGGAAGGAATTCCATTTTAAACACTCAATGTAAAAAAATGGCACTAATCAGAATGTCTTTTTTCTTAAGACCCCATTCACACAGGGGCAACACGACTTGCAGGTCGCCTCAGTGAGGCGACCTGCAAACGACTGCCCGGGCGACTTGCAAAACGACTTCTGTATAGAAGTCTATGCAAGTCGCCCCCGAAATCGTACAGGAACCTTTTTCTAAGTCGGAGCGACTTGCGTCGCTCCGCTTAGAATGGTTCTATAGCACAGAACGGGAGGCGACTTGTCAGGCGACTAGGTCGCCTGACAAGTCGTCCCTGTGTGAATGGGCTCTAAGGCTCGTTCACACTAAGTTGGGGGTGGTAAAACCCTGTGGTTGATTTGCGGTTTACCACCTCCAATCCCTACCCCCTTTAGCTGCTGAGGCAGCAACCAAAAGTGTAAACATGCCGCAGCAGCAATTGAATCCCCTGTTGCTTCAGGTGGGTGCTACTGCCTGCCAATCACGACCCATTCAAGTAAATGGGGCCACTCTGCAAGTGCCCCACAACTGCATGCTTATGCAGGGTCCAAGGGGTTAAAAAGCAGGTGGTGAGAAAGCACAACAATTCTGCTTGCTTTAACCCCTTGTTTGCTGTACTACACAAGGTTGCAGGGCAATTGCAGAACGACCTAATTTGAATGGGTCATGCTTGGAAGATGTGGGTAAACCGTAGCACATCAGTGTGAAAGCAGGCCTATACCATTATACCCAGTGTATTGCTTCACACTGACCTGAAGATCTCTTCTTTCCTGCTGCTGGCACCACTCTGGAGACTGCTAGGCGGGATAAAGGGTGGCGTGCAGTTGGTATCACTTCCCATGGAACAGGAGCCAGCACTACAGAGGAGGCATCAGCTTATGCAGCTCTTGCTCCCTACTATAGCTCCAACTTTACAAGTAGTCCCTCTGCATTGCACTCTGTTTGATGCTCTGAGATGGCGGGTATTCAAGCCCAAACTGCGATCTACTGGTTGCTGACCCCCGCTGTAGAGTAATTGTACCTTCTGATTCAGAAAACACTTTAATGCTGCACCCACTGGGATTTTAAAGTCTGTCAATTAAAAAATACATTACCTAGGTTTGGTTTTCTTTTGGAGACTGGTTATTTGAAAACATTTTCTTAAAAAACCCAGTGGGTGCAACAATAAAAGCATGTCAATTAAAACTACATTGCCAAGATTTGCTTTTCTTTTGGAGTCTGGTTATTTGAAAACCTTTTCCAGACCATATTGCCCGAAGTCATCTTGCATTCAAAGTAGACCTGAATTGAAGTCACATAAATTGATAGTCAGACATTGTACTAACAACCTCCAGGTTTCATAGCTGCCGAGCTGTGTATGTAAAGAAGACTGCACAGGACAATAGATATAGAGTTGACCAACCTGTCCAGTGCATTTGAAATAGCAATTAATGGGCTCTGAATGTTGACACGAATGTACTTGTAGCACCCTCCTAATTAAGTTGCTGGGATGTTAGGCAAATTTAGTTTTTTGGCTCCTTTGTAATCAGTGGAGCAGTTGATTGCTTTTGGAATGTCCTGCGTTTCACAGGCTGCAGGTTTGATTCTTTCTCCCTGTAGTCTAGAGGATTCTAGAAACATAGTGAGCTGGAAAGTAAAGTAAGCAGTCTGAATATTTATGGGACTTCAGCCAATCCCTGAGATGTGCCCAGTAGGTGGCTAAAGAGCACATAAATAGTCTGAGGCTTGGAGCAGTCCGGAGTCTGGTCCAGTCCGGCAGGAGGAATCCCCAGCCTTAAGGGCTCTGCCCCTCTGGGCAGATTGCTGGAGTTTTCTGCGTATTTATTGAGGTCCCAGCTATAGCATAGCTGGGGGCCAACTTCTAAAATCCTTTTCTGGAGCTAATCAAGGGATTTCACTTAGGACCTGGTCGGGAGAGCACACTGAAGAGTGCCCAGGGGAAGTTGGAAAGGGTCTGGCTGTTCTGAAGCATCACTGAAGAGTGCCCGGTGGATACTGAAAGGAGGCATCTGGTGATCCTGTGGCATTGTGAGTACTGAACTTTTGGAAAAAATTATAAAAATTAAAAAAAAAAAAAAAAAATTTAATATTTCTGCAGAAACAAAAAAAAAAAAAAAAAAAAAAAAACTGTGCATGCATTACTTTTCCTGCAGAAGCTTGAAAAGCATTGGACCAGTGATCAGTAGATCATGGTTGCAATGTCAGGCTCCTGCAGTCTCTCAGTACAGCAGTCTGCCCAGCCCGTTACTGGCGAGTAGGAAAATCAATGAACTACAAGAGCGCTCACCAGTGCTCTTGCAGTTCATTGAGAGCTACAAGCCATCTGCCGCAGTGGAAGATGGTACTTGTAGTCCATTTATTCACATATCTCTGTGAATGAATGTTGCAGCTGTGTGGGCCGTGCCATTTTTAAATTGTGAAAGAGAATGCAGGGAGAAGAACCCCTGTCAGCTGTCACAGGATAAGGATCAGGGGGATTGCTGAAGCACGTTACTTGTTACACTCTAAATATGGGTGTGACTTGTAACATGCTCCCAGAAGGTGAACTTATCCTTTAAGGGCTACCCATTTCAAGTATGGCTAGACAAATAAATTTTTTTTTTTTTAATAGCAATGACGATACACCACATTGGTGCCATTGCCTCTATATACAGTAAGGGCAACATCTACAATGTACAAAAGAGGGAATAAGGAAAACACACCTAAATTTCCAGACTTTTTACCTTTCCAAGCTTTAGAATTCAAAATCAAGCCATTGTAACTCTTTAGCCAAGTTGTAACTTGCAGTACAAGGATGTTACTGCATAGGCCATGGCAATAGTATAATAGAATAGCCCTTTCACACTGCTCCATTACAAAAAAAAAAAAAAAAAAAAAATGCAAAAAACTGTAAAAAAGCATATGCGTTTTTTTGATTGCCTGACACCAATCATGCACCTGTGAAACATGGTCATAGGACTCAAAAAATGCCTCATAGATGTAAGCGCAGTGCATTTCTGGTGCATTTTCCATTAAATTTCAATGGGGAGGAGGGGAATGCGGTTTTTGGTGAGCTTTTAAGACATACATCATAAATGCATAATGCAGGACTTTTAAAACCGCACTGGACATATTGGTGTGAAGACTTCCCTAGGATTTAAAGGGATACATTTTTCCTCTGCTTTTTAAAATGGAACTTCACCCAAAAAGGGTGAAGTTCTGCTTTCCTGAAAGACTCCATGGCAGCAACGTGTGGATTTAGTCCCGCCTCTATTACCCCTCCGAAGGACCTAGTGGTGGTCTTCCTACCCGAAGATTCCCTCTCCCACGATTAAGGTTGGCCGAGTGCGACTTTGGGAACGGAAGGTTCTCCGCTAAGCCCTAGCTATCAGCAGTTTGTTGGTACGGACTACAGGCATGGCGGCTGGTTCCTCCTGCGTTCCAGCCGCCGTTTACTTCTGGGTTTGTTTCCGACCGTACTGCGCATGTATGGTATGAGAACGATGCTAGGCTCGCGCATGCGCGATAGCGGCAAATTGCCGCTAATCGCCCATGCGCCGGGTACGATGCGGCGGTGATGTCACAGGGGCGGTTTGTTTAAACAGGGGAAGTGGCCTGCAAGCTTTGGGAATGCTTGCGGGCTATTGCGGAGATTTCCCTTGCCCCTGTGTCTTGGTTATGGTAAGTGGCTCTCTGGGGACAGGTGGACTGCCCCTGGTACTGATCTTTTTGTTTCTACAGCCTATGGATGCCTCTAGAGACATGGACTCTCCACCGCCTGCCTGTGGCTAGCCCCCTCACAAAAAGGTATTTAGAGGTGTTTTTTCCCCTCTGATGTATTCTGCAGCTAGTGGGAGGGATGTTGTTTAAATCACCGTTTTCCCCTGACTATCCTGTTCCCTGTGTTTTCCTTTCTCCAGCCCTTCCAGGTCAGAACAACGACGCAGCTCTCACAGAGGAAGTGACTCTTCAAAATCGCATCACCAGCGATCCTCTTCCAAATCCAAGCATTACGGTTCATCTTCAAGATCAGGACACCATAGCAAGGAACGGTCTCACTCCTCAAAGGCTCACTCAAGCCAGCCACCTAGTCATGTCTGCTGGGGGTGTAGAGCACAAGTACCTGCAGGAAAATTTCTATGTGATCTCTGCTACGCCAAGGCATCTAGTGAAAAAGTGGATGCGGACAAGCAGCTAAAAACCCTGGTTGAGAGGGTTGTTAAGGAGTCCCTTAGGGGTATTGAGACTGACCAGTATGTTCCTCCTGCAGAGCCTTCACGTTCTCCAGTAAGGGAGACACAAATTCAAGATACTTGGGAGTCCTCTCTGCCTACCCATCCTTTGGCTGCCATCTTGGATAGCGACTCTGATGAGGAAAGTCCATGTGTGGGGTTCGATTTCGCGCTGCTTTCTCCCTTGGTTAAGGCCGTTAGAGAAGCCTTAAATCGGGAGGATCCTGTGGGCACTCCCTCCAAGCAAAGGAAATTATTTAAACAATTAAAGAAGGAACGAGTTAATTTTCCATTCATCGCTGAACTTGGCGAAGTCATTACAGACAAATGGATCAAAGGGGAGAACAACCCCATGGTTTCTAAAGTTTCAAAGCTCTATCCCTTCAAGGAGGAAGAGGTCAAGCACTTGGAGTCGGCCCCATTGGTGGATGCAGCCGTGATGGAGGCTGGTAAAACATGTGACACTTCCCTTGGAGGATACAGTCTCCTTTAAGGATGCTTTAGATAGACGGATCGATGCTGATCTAAAGAGAGTGTGTCTTACAGCAGGTATGGCCTGTAAGCCAGCTTTAGCAGCTATGTCCAAGGCTATGGAGGTATGGACCGATAAAGTGAACGAGACACTTAAGAACATCTCGGAAGATGTAGCGAAGAGTTCCCCTATCCAGGAACTGAGGCTAGCATCTGCTTTTCTGGGAGAGGCCTCGAATGATATCATCCACCCCAGGAAGACGACAGATTTGTCGAAACGGCGTAGGGAGGAGCGACGTGCCGATGTCACCACCATACATCGCTGATCCCGGAAGCTACGGGCAGCAGCTGCGAGCCGGCCGGCATATATGGTTTTATACGCGATTTGAAGCTTTCACATTGTAAGTTTATTTCTTACTTTTCTTCTCAATAAATGTTAATTGTATTACGCTATGGAGCTTTCTCTTTTGCATTTGTCCTTGGGATCTGAGCGCTAATACACCATTCAGTGGACCCCTTGAGCGGTGACCTGTGGAGACATATTCCCAACAGAGACCCAGTGGCTGGGGGATACAGCCACTTGCTCGTACAATCTCTATAACAAGAGATCCAATGATCTGGTAAGGGGCAGATGGTTTTGAGGTGGAGGAATTTTCCTATCATCACGCTCCTCAGGGTGACAACATTGCATGCCTCACACCGTTTGAAGAGTGGTGTTTTCTCTCTCTTTTTTATGAAAGACTTTCTCAGCAAGAACCTTTGTCTGTATGGACTTTGCTCATTCTGCTTGGTTTTTGATTGTCCATATCCTAAGGATTAACTGTATAGGTTTAATCTGTGAGATTCAAGTTTTATTATTTGTTAGCAATATAGTTTTTTCTTCATTGTTTTTTATTGCACAAGGGTGTTACAGTTGTGGTCATACAAATGAATCATGATCACACTCACTTAATAGTAGCAGCGCAGCCTTTCCTATATATAGATTGATATCATCCGCCTAGTGGCCCAGGTCATGCTTTTCTGTCACCGCCAAGCGGGCCCTGTTGCTCCGTCCCTGGCTGGCTGACCCAGCTTCAAAGCATGTATGGTGCCGTATCCCCTTTTGGGGGTCCTCTCTTTTTGGCAATAAATTGGATGATGCCATAATCCGGGCCACTGGTGGATAATCGGGGTTCCTTCCTCAAGATCGGCGTTTGCAAAGCGAGAGAAAACCTTTTCCAAGAAAACAGTACCAGGAACGGGCCAGGGAAGCTCGCAGTTACAGACCGGGCCGTGAATTTTCCAGGTCTTGGAAGGCAAGACAATCATCCTTCAAGAAGTCCGCTAAGAGCGGTTCGACAGGGGTGAGGGAGCCGACCAAATCTTTTTAAGAACGGGCCCGCTCAGGCAAGCCAGGTGGGGGCTCATCTTTTCCACTCTTGGCATGTCTGGGTGGCCTCAATTCAAGACGGTCTCCTCCGGCCATGCCTGGATCTTCAGCGACGCTCCCAGACTCAGGTGGATCCCCACCTCTCTTCCGACTTCAGAAGAAAAAAGGCTGATTCTTTTAGCCTATGTAGAATCTTTGATGGTTCAAGGCGCTGCTATTCCTGTCCCAGTCAAACAGCGAGGCATGGGAATGTATTCTCCTCTCTTTATGGTCCAAAAGAAGAATGGGGCTTGGAGGCCCGTCATAGATCTGGCCCATCTGAACCGCTTTATCAAAAAAGAAAAGTTCAAGATGGAAACGTTGTCTACAATCCAGCAGTTCGTTCAAATCAGGAGACTGGATGGTCTCCATAGACCTCAAGGACGCTTATTTTCACGTTCCCGTTGCAGAAAGTTTTCAACAATTTCTCCGCTTCTCTGTAGGCAGGCTGCACTTACAGTTCACGTGCCTTCCCTTCGGGCTATCGACTTCTCCATGTGTCTTTTAAAAGGTCCTATTAGCTGTCGTGGCTCTCCTGAGAACCAAGGGGATTCATCTGCATCATTACTTAGACGACTTTCTACTGTTGGCTCAAGACAAGGACCAACTCCTAGTACACAGGGGTCAGGTGATCTCTACCCTTCAGGAATTCGGGTGGATCCTGAACTTGAAGAGTCGGTTAGATCTGTCTCAGTCTCTAGTGTTCTTAGGAGCCCTCTTCAATACAGTCAGAGGTACCATCTCATTACCCGAAGAGAAGATTTCAACAATCAAAGACAGAATTTATCCGGCTCTGTTTCCCATCTCCATGCCCTTCAATGCCTGAGAATTATCGGCACTATGGTGGCAACGATTCTGATGGTGAAATGTGCGCAGTGGAAGATGAGGCCCTTCCAAAAAAGCTTTCTTCAGCAGTGGACAAGCAACAAAGCCCAGCTTATTCAAAATTACTTCGTCCATGAGGAATTCCCTTCCGTGGTGGCTTCAGCGGGAGAACCTTTGCAACTGCCACTCCATTCTTCCCATCACATGGGTAACAATAACAGATGTCAGCAACAGGGGCTGGGGCGCCCACTGCTTGACGGAAGTAGCACAGGGCACCTGGGACTTTCCTTTCAGAAGAACGGTGTCAAACATCTTGGAGCAGCATTCCAGGCTCTCCTGGCATTTCGCCATCTGATTACAGGAACCTCGGTTCTACTCAGACTAGACAACACCATGGCAGTAGCATACATAAGGAGACAAGGGGGTACTCAAAGTCTATCCCTACTGCAAGAGGTAGAACCAATTATGACCTGGGCTCAGAGGAACTTGGTCAATTTAACAGCAACTTATGTTCCCGGGGTTCAGAACGTTCAGGCAGACTTCCTTTCCCGAATCCTCTTAGACAACGAGTGGTCTATCCACGAGGAGGTATTCAGTTGGATCTTGACATTAGGAATCTCCCCAGAAGTCGACCTATTTGTCTTCCCTTGCAACAAGAAGCTGACAAGGTACTACTCTAGGTACAGGGATCCTCAAGCCTATGGGGTGGACACCTTGACGGAGAGATGGTGGTTTCGCAAAGCTTATGCCTTCCCTCTAATCCCTATCATTCTTCAGTTCCTGCAGAGACTCAGGTCAGAGACAGCAGAGGTGATAGCCATAATTCCTTACTGGCCCAACAGGCCTTGGTTTCCCCTCCTAACACTTCTCAGTGTCCGGGATCCGATTCCTTTACCATCCAGACCAGACCTTCTGTCTCAGGGATCGAGACTACATCCCTGCCAGGATCACCTGCGCCTAAGGGCCTGGTTGTTGAGAGGGGAAGGTTGGCGGCATTAGGTTGCCCTGAAGAAGTAATTCCCACTCTTCTCAGTGCAAGAAGAAGAAGTACCAATCGGGTATATGAGAGGATTTGGGCAAAATTCTCAAGCCATATGTCTTCCAGATCCAACTCTTGTAGTGCCCCGGCAGTTCAGGACGTCTTGAGTTTCCTGCAAACTGGACTGGATATCTTACTGTCTGTTAGCTCTCTCCGTGTTCAAGTTTCAGCAATCTCGGCCTTCTCCGGAGTAGCATAGGCCAAACATCCTTTAGTCCAACAGTTTTTTAAAGGGTCAGACTCAGACCACAGAGGAAACCTAGATTCCCCAAATGGGATCTACCGTTAGTTCTTGATTTCTTTTCACAAATTGACAAACCTCTCTCAGTCAGAGAGCTAACCCTCAAGACTTCTTTTTTGATAGCCATAACTTTGGCGAAGAGGATTTCTGAAATTCAATCTTTAGGTTCAAAGGAACCCTTTCTCACTTTTTTCTGGATAGAGTGGTCCTAATCCCGATGCTAGGGACACATGCCAAGGTCACCTTGGTCTTCCATGAGAACCAGGATATCACTCTTCCTACCTTTAATTCTGCTGAGAGTCTGGATCCACACCCTCTGGACATGGGAGTTACCTTGAAGCAATACTTGGAGGCTACAGCTTCTTTTCGACAATCTGACTACCTTTGTTTTGTTCCATGGAAAGAACAAGGGCTTCAGGGCTTCTGTCAGATCCATTGCAGCATGGGTGGTTCAAGCTATCCAATGGGCTTACAAAGAGAAGGGCTTGGCTCCTCCTGAGGCGGTTACAGCACACTCTACTAGAAGTCTCTCTACGTCATGGGCAGCCTCACGTCATGTTGCACCTGAAGTAATCTGCAGAGCAGCTTCCTGGTCAACAATTCATACTTTTATGTCTCATTATTTTGTTGAGCCAGCGACTTTATCCTCTGTCAATTTTGGTTTGAAGGTGCTGTCGGTTGACAGTGTTAAATAAATCTTTTGTTCAGCATTTGAACAAAATCTAAATCTTTTGTTCACCCGGCTGTGTATGGCGAGTTATTTCCCACACGTTGCTGCCATGGAGTCTGTCAGGAAAATGGAAAATTCCTATCAAAATACTTACCGTAATTTTCCTTTCCTGATGGACTCCATGGCAGCAAGAGTTCCCTCCCAAATGGCTGGAGTAGGCTAGTTACCGAACACGGCCGTGGGCAGGGAGCAAAGATTTATGGGAGTAATGTCCTATAGGGTAATAGAGGCGGGACTAAACCCACACGTTGCTGCTATGGAGTCCATCAGGAAAGGAAAATTACGGTAAGTATTTTGATAGTAATTTTTCATTTTTCCACCTCCTCCCTTTTTTTGGGGGGGGGGGGGAGCAGGTACCTGGCTTTGACAGGTACCTGCTCCCACTACTGCTCAGATCACCAAGGCGATCCAGGCGGAAGTTCGCCCAACCAACTTTGCCCGCAGCCTTCTGGGACATGTCACAGGTTGCAGAAGGCTGCGGGGCCATTCACAAAGTGCAGTGCTGCTCATGCATGTGCAGTGGGAAGTTGGCTGTGAAGCCACAAGGAGCCATAGCTGGCTTTGCTTGACAAACATGCCGACGCCAGGGACCCAAAGACCAGTGAAGAACGGGCCTAGGTGGGGATGGTGCTAGACCCCTGGACAGGTAGTCAACAGCTACAGTATTTTTAGCTGCCGACTTTTACATTTTTTGGGGATTTTTAGGCAGATCCTCTTTAACTCCTTGCCGACCAGCGCACGGCGATATACGTCGGCACAATGGCTCGGCTGGGCAAATGGGCGTACAGGTACTTCCCCTTTAAAATCGCGGCACTGTGGGCAGGCGCATGCGCGCCTGCCGCGTACCCCATGCCGTGGGTCCCGCGGACTCGATGTCTGCTGGGGGCCCGTGATCATGTCACGGAGCGGCAGAACGGGGAGATGCCTATGTAAACAAGGAATTTCCCTGTTCTGCCTAGCAACATGACAGATCCACTGCTCCCTGTCATGAGGAGCAGTGATCTCTGTCATGTTCTAGTTAGACAATCCCCCCCCCCAGTTAGAATCACTCCCTAGGACACACTTAACCCCTTGATCGTCCCCTAGTGTTTAACCCCTTCCCTGCCAGTATCATTTACACAGTAATCAGTGCCTTTTTATAGCACTGATTGCTGTATAAATGATAATGTCGCAGTCATGATGAAAAAAAAAAAAAAAAAGAACAACAAAAATCGCAGATCGCTGCCATGACAAAAAAAAAAAAAAAAAATTATTAATAGAAATGCCATAAGTCTATCCCCCATTTCAAAAATTTGTAGAAGAATACATATCGACCTAAACTGAGAAAGAAAGCTCCATTTGTGGAGAAAAAAAAAAAAAAAAACGAACATCAATTTTGTTTGGGTGCAACGTTGCACGACCACGCAATTATCAGTTAAAGCGACACAGTGCTGTATCGCAAAACGTGCTCTGGTCAGGAAGGGGGTAAATCCTCCTGGGGCTGAAGTGGTCAAAACACCAAAAGCGTCAAAAAACTGATCAGTGTGAAAGGGTCCAGCATGTCTGAAATAAGCAATCTTTGATTGCATATTGTTTCGCCCATTAATACACCAAAAAAATTTAAAGAACATAAAAAAGAAAAAAAAAAAAAAAAAAAAAGTAATTTTGTACTCCAGTCTTTATAAAAAGGCAGATTTCATTCATCAGAAAATATTTGGAACTTACATATGTTTCATTATCCTGTTCCTCTTCCTTCATTTTTGTATTTTGTGCTTCAGAACTGGACTGCCTCATATTGCAATACTGCTTGCATACCTGTACCTTTTTAGGAGGTTCATTGGTCAGATTTGACCTTTTTTTCCGCTTAGTGGAGACTTGGTCATAACTGAGATATGACTCAAATGACATAGCGGGAGTCTCAAATTCCTCACTGGACAAAGTCCCTGATGTTTTCTCCACACTTTGCAGGAAGCTGCTATGACCTACATCATTTTTATTATGCCTGCTTTGCTTAGGCGGGCTCTCTTCATTCTTTGTAAAGACCTTTTTCTTTTCATTGTTAGATGAATGAGAATGTTTTTCAGTCTTTTGGAAACTTTTTGACTTTTCACCTTTTGAGGGAGCTTTCTCTGTTTCGCATTCTTTGCTTTGCAGGACCTTCTTGCACTTCATCTCTTTTGATTCAGTTTTTTTTTCATACACTTTCATGTTTTTTGTTTTATTGGATGTATTTTTGTGGGCACCAGCTTGAGATTCAGGTAACTCTTCATTCCAGTGATCATTGTCTTCTGAGCGCAACAACTTTTCCACCACAGTTTTTTTATTTAGTTTTGAAATCACTGGCTTGCTTTCTAAAGTTGTTTTTTGTTCATGCTTCGGCACAGACTTCTGATCACTAGTAAAAAAAATTAATACATTTGTTTAAGAATTTGAACCTTTTAAAATGTATTTTTGAGATATATTGTGCACATGTGTACTGAAAGACACACATAGCCATCTACACAGACACTACATTGCCAAGAGTATAGTAACGCCTGCCTTTACACACATGAACTTTAATGGCACCCTAGTCTTAGTCCGTAGGGTTCAATATTGAGTTGTCTATGGGAATGTTTGGCCATTGTTCCAGAAGCGCATTTGTGAGGTCAGGCACTGATGTTGGATAAGAAGGCCTAGCTCGCAGTCTCTGCTCTAATTCAACTCAAAGGTGTTCTATTGGGTTGAGGTCAGAAATCTGTGCAGGCCAGTCAAGTTCCCCCACCTCAAACTTGCTCATCTAGGTCTTTATGGACCTTGCTTTGTGCATTGATCCAAATCATTTGGTGGGGGTGGGGGGGATTATAGTGTGGGGTTGCTTTTCAGGGGTTGGGCTTGGCCCCTTAATTAGAATGAAGGGAACTCTTAAGGCGCCAGCATACCAGGACATATTGGAGCAGAAACTGCAAGCCAGGCATTCTTGTCCATCATCAGTGCCTGACCGCACAAATGCGCTTCTGGAACAATGGTCAAAACATTCCCTTAGACACACTCCTAAATCTTGTGGAGAGCCTTTCCTGAAGAGTTGAAGCTGTTATAGCTGCAAAGGGTGGGCCAACTCAATTTTAAACCCTACGGACTGAGACTGGAATGCTATTAGACCGCTTTCACACTGGGGCGCTGTTCAGACATTTTTGAGCTAAAAATAGCGCCTGTAAAGTGCCTTTCAAGTCACCCCAGTGTGAAACCCTAAGTGCTTTCACACTTGGGCAGTTTCGCTTGCAGGACGGGAAAAAAACTGCAAGCAGCATCTTTAGGGAGGTGCAGGAGCAGTGTATACACAGCTCCTCCACCACTCCTGCCCATTGAAATCAATGGGCAGTGGTGTTTTAACCCTTTATTTTGTCCGCTAGCGGGGGTTAAAAGCGCCCAGCTATTGGCTGAAAAGCGCTGCTAAAGGGGTTTTAAAGTTCATGTGCCCCAATACTTTTGGCAATATAAAGTATATACTATATTTTTTTTAAAAGTGTATTTGTGAGCAAAATCCTTTATTGTATGTAGAGCCTGAAAGGAGATGTTCTATAGTCCAGGAAAGGAGAGCTCAGGCAGGGGTTACAACACTGCTTAGTTTTTCAGAGCAGCAAAGACAGCGTTGTCAACTCACTACAAATCAAATTAGGCGATTACTGGATTTCTGGCAGAATTTTTTGTATTTTCAGAATTTATATGGTGGGGAAATGAGCATGTAATGCACGGACGTACTAAATGTTTTTTTCATAGACATACACTTTAAAACATATCTAAAACATATCTAAAATCCCTATAAACAAAAATGTGATCCATTACATCTTACCAGCCCTTAATGTGGTGGCTGCATGAGTTTTTCACTCAGGCTTTTTTAATGTTTGTTTTCACCTGGTAATCCTGGGAAAATGCACTTCCTCCACTGTATCTGTGGAGGAAGCAATGATTGCCACCCAGGCTGGAGTGTAAACATGTCTGCCTTTGTTCACCTCCATTACATTAGAGATAGGGAGATGAGTAGTTCTTATAAGAAAGATTGAGAAAAGGATTGTTTTGAGTTTTCAGCTAAACTCATAGGAAAAAAACAAGAATACTGCATTTCTAGCAAGATCAGCAGGTATTTTAAAAGTACTTCCTGAACATGTTCTTAACCAAAAATAAATAAATGCAGCTACTCAGGACTAGGAAGCAGAAAAATATTAAAAAAAAAAAAAAAAAAAAAAAAAAAACATTTCGTTTAGTCATACTTTATTGTACTGGAATCAAAATATTTAGCATTTACCAAATCCAACATTTTTTTCTTGATGGCCGACTGGTTATTAAAGCTAAAATTCAGCTCCTCCATATGAAGTGAAGGCACACTATGAGTCAAGTCCAACGAGGTGCATGACACCTGTGCTTATCTTCGTTAATTACATCTGACAGGTTTATAGAACTCCTAGAAGACAGCCAGTGCTGTAGTTTTAGGAGCCTGACGCTGGACCTTCTGGTCTCCGCATCTTCAACACTAGAGTCACTGCAGTTGCTATGCACCCCCCTCCCCACCTCTTGTCCAATCACAGAAGCCTTTGTATTATGTGTGTAGTGCCACCCCCAAAGGAGCCGCTTGGTGAATTTGGATTCTCTGATCTCCGCCTCAACTCCAAGAATGACCTCAGCCCCTCCAACACACTTGGTTAAATAAAATTATTGCAAACACATTTAAGGACACAAGCATGCAGTGTCAATATGGTGTCAAGGAGGATGTTGGGTTTGCACCCTCTCACCAATCCTCTGTGGGATGACAATTACAATCCCAGGTGCTGGTTCAGGCTCCTGATGCTCCTAGCGATGTTGTAAGGCACTGGATCCCCTTCTGAGGGCCGATCGAGATGACTGGTAGCAAAACTTGGAAGGTAAAGAGGCAACGGTCGACCCAATGCCTGGATGGATATCGCGATCCCTAAAACAGCGTGGGTTGTCTCTGCTGAGCTGGGTGCTGCTTGGGTCACCAATCAACGTTCCTGAGCTTAACAGTGGGGGAACGTGTGGGTGACACTGATCCTGGCTCCCCTCCATCTTTTTGCAGCTCTCTCCTGGTCGTCTCAGGAAAAATGTGTCCCTCTCTCTCTCTGGTGGAGTTCCACCACATAGGGATGAGCCGAACACGGTAAAACATGCGAACAGACCAAAAATTTGTGCGAACACAAGAACCCCATTAAAGTCTATGGGACTTGAACAATCAAAAGTGCCAATTTTAAAGACTAATATGTAAGTTATTGTCATAAAAAGTGTGTTTGGGGACCTGGGTCCTGCCCCAGGGGACGTGTACCAATGCAAAAAAAAAGTTTTAAAAATGGACGTTTTTTCAGGAGCAGTGATTTTAATAATGCTTAAAGTGAAACAATAAAAGTGTAATATTCCTTTAAATATCGTGCATGAGGGGTGTCTGTAGTATGCCTGTAAAGTGGCGCATTTTTCCCATGTTTAGAACAGTCCCTGCACAAAATGACATTTCTAAAAGGAAAAAAAGTCATTTAAAAGTGCTTGTGGCTGTAATGTAATGTTGCCCCCCCCCCCAGACCATTACCAGGCCCTTCGGGTCTGGTATGGATATTAAGGTGAACACCACACCCAAATTGGGTTATTCGGGAAACAAGGATTGGTGATAAAGCATCAGTGGGGAGACACCTTTTTCCCATATTAACTCTTATAGGAGAGAATGTCCCTTCCTAGGGGTAGATTTCCTCTCAATTCCTGTTGTCTCCCTCCGTTTGTAAGTAGGAGTCGTTTGTAAGTCGGATGTTTGAAAATAGGGGACCGCCTGTATATACTATACGGCCTGCCCTATACACTCTGCGGAAAATTGGGCCTTAGGTGTTGGTGGTACCAGAATACTGTAAGCCCTCACAGTTACTCTTGGTGGGCGCTGGAAATGGGCCCTACTGTGAAATATGTCAAGAATTGTAATGACATGCCCCTGTTAAACAAGGGCAGAAAAATTGGGCCTTAGGCGGTGGTGGTGGCTCAGCACTGTAAAGCCTCAGATACTTTTGTTGAGCACAGGAACAGGCCCTGCTGTTAAATAGTTGATCAAAAATTGTAATTACGTGCCACTGTTAAACAGGAGAAGAAAAATTGGGCCTTAGGTAGTGGTGGTGATGCCCTGAACCGAAAATATTCTTAGAAGCTATCATCATGAAAATTGAGGAATAGGATAGTCACTCAGCATATGCAGTCTTCAAGGGATCCCACATCCATAGAAAAATAATTTGGTTACATCAGCATCAGATGCTTGGTAGCTGGTGATCCGAGACTGATTCATTTTTATGAATGTGAGCCAATCAACAGAGTCTGTGGACAGGCACACTCTGATCGGTTACAAAGCCTCCAGCGAAATTGAATGTGCATTCGGAAAGAACGCTGGATGCAGGACAGGCCAGTAGCTCAATTGCATATTGAGCAAGCTCTGGCCAGTGGTCCATCCTCAAGACCCAGTAACCCAGTGGATGTTCTGGTGGAAAGGTCTCCAAGTCTGATCTTGCCCCTAGATATTCCTGCACCATGTAATTCAGACTCTGGCGATGGTTGACTGGAACTGATCAGACCTGGGCGCTGAGGACTGAAGAATTGCCTAAAGGCATCGGTCAGCCGGCCACCTACTCCACCGCTCTTTCTGTGACTGAACGAAGCCTCAGCAACACGTTGTCCAGCACCAGGAAACTGTAACCTCCCAGGCTCTGAAAACGCATTGCACAAACCTTTCTGCAAGGCCTCCCGAAGATGTTTCATCCTCTGCTCCCTCTGCGAAGGCTGGATAAGTTTTGCAACCTTACCCTTGTAACATGGCTCAAGAAGGGTTGCCGGCCAGTAATGATCCCTCTCCTTGATACCACGAATCCTAGGGTCCTTTCGCAAGCTTTGCAGGATCAGGGAGGCCATGCAGTGTAGGTTTGCAGAGGCATTCTATCCTGAGTCCTCTGGGTCACTAAGGATCACATGATCCTCAACCACCTCCTCCAAGCCATGTACAACTCCATGGGTTTCTGGGTACTGCAAACAATCCCTTGAAGACTACAGTTGATGCTGAATGTTATCCTCCACCTCCACACTGACACAACCCTCCTCCTCCTCTTCTTCCTGTGTGATCGGCGGACCTGCAGGAATACTAGTATCTGGATAAAGGGGGCCTTGAGAGGTAAGGAAGTCCTCCTCTTCCTCCCGCTGTTCTGCCTCAAGTGCCCTGTCCATTATTCCACGAAGCGTGTGCTCCAACAGGAAGACTTGATTAGTAGCCACCGGCGTGGCGAAAAAAGCCAAGCTCCCCTGACCCTGTCCTGGTGCCATACTCACGCAGGTACTCATTGATGGCCCTCTGCTGCATGTGCAGCTGCTGCAGCATTGTCAACGTTGAGTTCCACTTGGTGGGCATGTCACAAATGAGGCGGTCCTTGGGCAGGTTGCATTCTCTTTGCATGTCAGCTAGCCGAGCACTGGCATTATATGACCGGTGGAAATGACCACAGACTTTCCTGGCATGCCTTAGCAGATCCTGTAAGCCTGGGCACCTGCTCAAGAACCGCTGCACCACCAAATTCAGGACGTGAGCCAAAACAGGGAACATGGGTCAAGTGTCCCTGTTGGAGGGCAGAGAGGAGGTTGGTGCCATTGTCGCATACAAGCATTCCTGGCTAAAGCTGGCGTGGTGTCAACTCCTGCAGAGCTGACAGAATCTCTGCCCCAATATGGCTGCGGTCCCCTAAGCAGACCAACTCAAGCACCGCATGGCATCTTTTTGCCTGAGAGCTTGCGCAGCCCCTTGAACACCTATGGAGCACCACTAGTTCAGAGGAGAAATCTTCAGAGGAAGAGGCCATAGGAGGAAGAAGAAGGAGGATGAGGGGGTGGAGGAGAGAGCTGTGGCAGAATCACCACTAGCATTTTGGAGGCATGATGGCGGAACAAGCTCCAACAATAAAGAACCCTGTCCTGCATCCTTCCCAGCTGCCAGCAGAGTTACCCAGTGCACCGTGAAAGAAAGGCAACGTCCCTGTCCATGCCTGTTAATCATGAGTCAGCAGTAATATGCACCTTACTGCTGACCGCCCTGTCCAATGAGGCCAAGACATTGCCTTCCACATGCTGGTAGAGAGCTGGAATGGCCTTCCGTGAAAAGAAATGGCATTTGGGAACCTGCCACTGAGGTACCGCACATTCCACAAATTCACAAAAGGGGGCAGAGTCTACCAGCTGAAAAGGCAGCAGTTGCGCTAGCAATTTGGCTAAGCTAGCATTCAGACACTGAGCACGTGGATGGCTGGGACTGAATTTCTTTTGACAGTTTAACTGGGGTAGGAAAATTTGCCTGCTAAAATTGGATGTTGGTGTACCGCTAGCAGATTGGTCGCAAGTACTTCGGACATCTATTTCTGTACCTTCATTCCTCTCAGTGCAGGTTTCTGAGAGTACTGGAGGTATAGTGGGGTTGGAGATCCCAGCTGATGAGGAGTAAGGAGAGGTCTGCCTTGTTCCTTGATGTGGGTCTTTTAAGTGCTGTTGCCAACGGACTGCATGTGAGGTCGTCATATGTCTGGTCAAGCATGTGGTGCCCAAGCGGCTGCTGTTCTGGCCACGCTTGATACGCTTCAGACATATGTTGCAAACACAAACGGTGCGATCTGCTGCACATGTGTCAAAAAAGGCCCACACCAAAGAACTTTTCAAAATATTTGGGGAGTCAGCAGTGCCCTGCACCTGCTTAGCTCTGCGGTGTGATGCAATAGGGTGGCTGCCCTTAAGCTGCCCCCTGGAGGGCATCCTACCTCGTTGGAGATGTGCCTCCTCCTCTCTATCAGGCACACAAGTTGAGTCAGTGACCTCATCATCCTCTCCTTCCTCATCACTGGAGCAAACTTGGCAGTATGCTGCAGCTGGGGGAACATGACTGCCACTTTCTTGACCTTCTTGGGCATCCCCTCTCTCTAGGCTGTCGTTACTCCCTTCCTCAACCTGGGTACCATCATCGGAGCCTTCAAATCGCTGCGCATCCTCCTGCAGCATGTACCCAACACTGTGGTCAAATAGTTCGGGGGACTCCTCCGTGCATTATGGTGGGGCTAGGGAAGGAGTGACTGTTGACTTGGAGCCGATGGAATAGCCCCCTTTGGCAGCTGCATTGGCAGGCAAACTACTCTGAGCCTGGGTGACAGAGGATGAGGAGGATGAGGAGGGCTTTGTTATCCAATCCACCAACTCTTTTGCATGTTGTGGCTCAATAACATGGCCAGCTGCTGGAAAAAAGGACAAGTGTGCCCCACGCCCACGTGCTAAGGATGCATTGTGTCCATGACCAGCACTGTCGACTGTAGACACAGAGCCTGCTTGCCCTCTTTTATTGGCCTGTGAGCGTCTGCCTCTCCTTGGTGGCCTTCCGGAAATGCTGTAAAACAACTGCACTGTATTGTGTACACCACCAGGAAAGTAGTAGCAACTGCACTAGGGGTGCACGGTACTGTGTACACCAACAGAAGTTTAACAACTATGGGTGTACTGTATTGACCACCAGAAAAGTATGAGCAACTACACTATGGGTACACCGTCTGAAGTATATTAGAAAGAGTACACCTGGAATGGCCTGCAGTGAGATCTTGCTAAACTGGATACAGTGGATATATACAGTATCTCACAAAAGTGAGTACACCCCTCACATTTTTGTAAATATTTTATTATATCTTTTCATGTGACTACACTGAAGAAATTACACTTTGCTACAATGTAAAGTAGTGAGTGCACAGCATAACAGTGTAAATTTGCTGTCCCCTCAAAATAACTCAAACACACAGCCATTAATGTCTAAACCGCTGGCAACAAAAGTGAGTACACCCCTAAGTAAAAATGTCCAAATTGGGCACAAAGTGTCAATATTTTGTGTGGCCACCATTATTTTCCAGCACTGCCTTAACCCTCTTGGGCATGGAGTTCACCAGAGCTTCACAGGTTGCCACTGGAATCCTCTTCCACTCCTCCATGATGACCTCATGGAGCTGGGGGATGTTAGAGAGCTTGTGCTCCACCTTCCATTTGAGGATGCCCCACAGATGCTCAATAGGGTTTAGGTCTGGAGACATGCTTGGCCAGTCCATCACATTTACCCTCAGCTGCTTTAGCAAGGCAGTGATCGTCACGGAGGTGTGTTTGAGGTCGTTATGTTGGAATACTGCCCTGTGGCCCAGTCTCTGAAGGAAGAGGATCATGCTCTGCTTCAGTATGTCACAGTACATGTTGGCATTCATGGTTCCCTCAATGAACTGTAGCTCCCCAGTGCCAGCAGCACTCGTGCAGCCCCAGACCATGAAACTCCCACCACCATGCTTGGCTGTAGGCAAGACACATTTGTCTTTGTATACCTCCCCTGGTTGCCGCCACACACGCTTGACACCATCTGAACCAAATAAGTTTATCTTGGTCTCATCAGACCACAGGACATGGCTCCAGTAATCCATGTCCTTAGTCGGCTTGTCTTCAGCAAACTGTTTTTGTTGGCTTTCTTGTGCATCATCTTTAGAAAAGGCCTTCTGGGACGACAGCCTTGCAGACCATTTGATGCAGTGTGCGTCGTATGGTCTGAGCATTGACAGGCTGACCCCCCCACCCTTCAACATCTGCAGCAATGCTGGTAGCACTCATATGTCTATTTCCCAAAGACAACTTCTGGATATGACGAGGAGAACGTGCACTCAACTCCTTTGGTCGACCATGGCAAGGCCTGTTCTGAGTTGCTGAGGACGTCATGTGACGAAGCGCGCACAACGGCATCACGCTCTGTCAGTCTGCTCCACGGCATAGGAGAGAGGAGGACGCTGTGTAGCAGCTGGTAGCCTCACACCATCATTGCGATCCATATGCCTGTTTGGAGGGACCTTGTCTATACATCCAATTGTAATTTGGAATCTGCCTGGCAATTATTGCTGTCCTAAGTCATCTGGACAGAAATACATAACCAGTGCCTGGACTTGGTAGATTTATTTTTTCTTTTAATTTTTCTTTTGATTGGGACTTTTTATTATTCTTATTTTTTTCTCTTCACTTTTGTTTTTAGTATATTTTTATGTCATTTTTAATTTTGGAAATTTTCCTCATAAATACCAGCGCTGCTGGTGTAGATGTGTTTTTTAAATAAAGTGGCCATACGTTATTACGCTATGGAAGCTCTCCTTTTTTTCCTAAATATATGAGTGGAAGCAATATCTTCAAGGATTCAAGAGCACAGGAGACATCCAGCATAATACCTGGCAGCAAGGCGATCCATTTCCCAAACACAGGTGGATTACCCCGCTGGGGGGGCTTGGGGAGCTGATTACAACATAAGGATCTATCAGACGGAAGTAACCCAGCGTATCATACCCATAAGCGTTATACCCCTGTTGGGGTTTTGGGAGCTGGTGAGTAAGCAACCAAAGGGGGAGCACGAGAGTCACCTGACAAATTATTGCAGCACCAAGTCTCCTGTGGGAATCTACACAAATCATTTAACATCAATATATGGGACTGTTACAATATTTGTTGAAAACCTTGCTGTTGTTTCCTGGGCTATTGAGTAGTTTTTGGCCTATGTAATTGTAACCTATGATGATTTATGTAACGTATCAGATTAGGATACATCACTGTATTGCTTATATGGTTCCTAGTAAATGCACTATATGGAATCCAGTTTCTGGTCCCTTTTCCAGATACAGTAGGATCCAGTACGCTGTGCGGACACATGTTGCCTATTATAATCGTTTGAACATATGAGCATTAGAAACGTACTTACTTAGCGGGTTGTGGCACTACCCATATTGGAAATAAGGGGGGCTTTTATAAACTGCATACCTCTTAGATTCACAACTAAAAGTAGGAGGTGCCAAATTATAGGCTCTCTCAGTATTTAATTATATTGGTCAATATATGACTCTCTTTAGGTAGCGCCAATATACCCAATCCTTTATTCTCATACTTTTACATAGTACCCCACCGGGTACTTTGTGTAAGGGAGGCAGCAACCTTAATTACTTACCCTATACACGCATCCTAAAGCGCAGTTTTTGTTCTACCTGTTCTGAGTGGAACTTGTCCTGTTAAACCACTGTATGGTCTCGGCCACCGTGCTTCAGCTCAGTTTCAGGGCCTTGGCAATCTTCTTATAGCCTAGCCCATCTTTATGTAGACCAACAATTCTTTTTTTCAGATCCTCAGAGAGTTCTTTGCCATGAGGTGCCATGTTGAACGTCTGGTGACCAGTATGAGCGAGTGAGAGCAATAACACCAAGTTTAACACTCCTGCTCCCCATTCACACCTGAGACCTTGTAACACTAATGAGTCACATGACACCGGGGAGGGAATATGGCTAATTGGGCCCAATTTGACATTTTCACTTAGGGGTGTACTCACTTTTGTTGCCCGCGGTTTGGACATTAATAGCTGTGTGTTGAGTTATTTTAAAGGGGACAGCAAGTTTATACTGTTATACATGCTGTACACTCACTAATTTACATTGTAGCAAAGTGTAATTTCTTCAGTGTTGTCACATG